>NC_039368.1:30127097-30375806 GCF_003573695.1 Papaver somniferum
CTTAGCCTAGCATAAATTATCACACCCCACAAAAGAAAATAAAAACAACAATAAATAATTACAAGCCCATAAAAGAAAGAAGAAGAAGAAAAAGAAAAATTATTACAAGCCCAAATAAAAATAAAGAAAAACAAAAATTATTACAAGCCCACAAATTAAAAATGGAAGCCCACAGGTTGGGTTCTCTTAATGGGTTTAGGCTTACCTTTGAAGCACAGCCCAGCTGCTCAGTTTGGTTGCAAAAGCCCAGTTGGGCTTTGGATCATCCTAAGCTTTTGTCTTTGTTCAGGCCCAGTTGGGCTTGGCTCAACTTGTTAAGCTTGGCAGCAACTTCAGCAGGCCCAGTTGGGCTTGATGGCTCAATTTAGCACCAGGCAGCAGGGGTTGCAGCAGATTTGTCCTGGCACCAGCAGGAGAAGCAGCTCAGCAGCAACAGCAGCACCACAAGTTCAGCAGCACCACAAGCAGTAGCTGAACAGGGGCAATGTTGCAGGCTTGGCAGCAGCAGCTCTATTTGGGCTTCACAGCAGCACAACAGCACCAGAGGTTTGTTCTCAGCCTCACAGTAAGGTCACAGTACCTGGTCACTCAACAAAAATGTCAAGGACAGCAAAGAAAGGCAGTGAACAAGAACTGTAATGCAAGATTGACTGCAAGAATGTAAAGATGACTAATATGCAAATATGATATGCAATCAGGACAACAAGATGCAATGAGTATGCAATGCAAAGATGAATATGCAGTAATGAATGCAAGTTATGATGAGATAAATGCTTACACTAAATGATTATACTAAATGCAAGATATGCAAGTGAATAGCAGCAAAAGAAAGCAAGGAAAAACAGCAACCACACAATGCCAAGTCCCCGGCAGCGGCGCCAAAAACTTGGTAGGCATTTAAAGGAGTAAGAAAATAAGACAAAGGATAAGAAGGCCTACATGTTAAACTGCAAGTGCACAGTTGTCATTGTAGTGTGTATGTGCAAGAACAGGTCATCTCCACAGGGACTTGGGGTGTATAGTTGAAGTTTCACTATGCTGATAATTGATGCAAAACTAAATGCAAGGTCACAAGGTTGCAGTGACAGTGAAACAGAGATGGTAAAACAACAAGGAACCAAGGCTATGAGCCAAGGGCAGGTAAGGCAGTGCACTGATTTCAGTGCACAGCAAGCTTCAAAATACAAGAAACAAACAGCAAGATAGCTAAGAAATTTAGCTGAGCAGGGGGCAAAACAGAATTGAATTTATAAGTGATTGTAAAGGATTTGTGGCTAAGCCAAGGCTTAGAATCCACCTTTGTGTCCTAGCCAAACAATGCAATTCTAGGTTGAAATTAGGATCTTAAGCATACAAATGGAATGGAAAGAGAATTAGCTTGCTATGAGCACTAATTTCTCCCATTGCTCAATCAAAACAATGCATCCTAAGCATACAAATGGAATGGAAAGAGAATTAGCTTGCTATGAGCACTAATTTCTCCCATTGCTCAATCAAAACAATGCATCCTAATGCTCTAACCTAGCATTCCACTACCTAACAGTGCACTAAAGCATCATCTGAGCCTCAGCAATGCAACTTATCTCATGCTAATCTTGTAAACAATAATAAATATCATACAAGGCAATTCAAACAACACACATATGGTGAGCAAATACAAAAACATGATAAACATATGAACCAACAGTGTAAACATAAAACAAATGAGAAACTGGCTAGTCCAGTTCTCTACAAGAGTGAAGCTGGCTAACCCAGCATGGCTTTACAACAACACCCACAACCCATATTTATACCCAATTACACTTTAAAAGAAAAACCCCCAAAACAGTAAATTAGGGTTTTGAAAATCCTAAAATTACTCACCTAATCTTCAAATTGACGTCGACCCATCCTTCTTTGCCTTCTCTCTGTCCTTCTCCTGCTCCAATTCAGTCTTATAGCCTCACCTATTTTACTAATTTCCCACCTAGGGTTTCAAGGGAAAATTAGAGGGGAAATGGGTAAAATAGGTGGCTAGAGATGTATGTAGGGTATGGGGGGTGATGTGGGTAGATACGGTTTGGTGGAGAGAGTTGTTGGCGGCGTTTGGTGGAGATGACAGAGGAGAAGGTGGTGGTGATGGTGGTGCGGCAGGGTATGGTGGTTGCAGAGGGTGAGGGAGAAAGAGAAGATGTCGATGGAAGAAGGGGAAGGGGATGTTTGGTATGGGTATAGGTATCGGGTGCTCGGGTGTTGGGCGGCTGTAGCAAATTGGATGAACAGCGAGGATGAGCCGTGGGATGTGGAGATGATGGATCAATCTAACGGCTAAAAGTGAAGAGGCTGGCAGAGACCGTTGGATGCAGATATACAACGAAACTAACGGTGCCGGATGGAGTTAGGTGTTGTAGTGTTAAGCGAAAGTATCGAGGTTTGATGCGCAGGCAAAGAAGCGACCGTAGGATCTAAATGTGATCTAATCTGAAGGCTTGGAATTTAGGCACTATGGTGTTTTTCAGGAGCTTCAGATTTTGATGCGCGATGAAGGAGCGACCATCGGATGATGAGATGGATCCAATCCGACGGCTGAAGATGGAGGCGGTTTTGGTTATAGAAAATGGGTTTGGGTAAGGGTTTAGGGCCTTGGGTATGCCAAGCCCATATCTTCTTTAAGAACAATTCTTCCTTCTTGAGCCCATTCCTAGCTTTTTGGACGTGCGCTCCATTCTTTGCGGCTTCCTTGCGTAATTCCTCCCGGCTTTTCACTACTTTTCTGCTCTATTCCGCTCCGCAATTCATCCAAACTTTATTTGATACCTAAAAATGCAAAATTAAGTAAGAAAAATATTTATTCTTGAAAACAATGAAAATACAGAATATGGGATAAAATGTAGAATTACTGCACAAAAGATGAGTTAAATGCCAACAAAAAGGGATAAATATATACAATATTTGGCACTCATCAATAGGATATAGAGTAGATATAATTTTGAGCGATAGATAAGTTCAAGTCTTTATATACCTTTTATCGATGAAGTTCCACTAGTTCCTTGAGTAGTTCTTCGTCTTTGTATGATGATCACCATGGAGTCTTGAGCTCAACTACACTTTCTATCCTAGTCCGATACTTAGCTATAAGTAGACTAGAAATCAAGACTTATAGTTTTGATCACTAACATTGACAAACATGCTTGAGATAACAAAACATGCGAGTTCGACCGAGCAGTGCTCTAACAGTTTTATCATTTCCACATAAACTGATTCTGAATAAATTTCCAGGAGAAGTCATTTCAGAATTAGCCTATAAAGGACATCAACATAAGATGATTTCTCTTTGCATTCATTCGGGATACATTTGATACCATATAATCCCATTTTGTATATGAAAAGACGAGGGTACCCAAATACACCACAATCTTAAACTTTTGATCACAACCTATACAAGACCCACTGTGTATAAACCTCTTGGAGCAACAATCACTCAAAGAATATTTCAACACAGTGTCCACTTGAAATAGGGTTAGTCCGGACTGGCCTAACACGTGAATAATCATATCAGACAAGTGGAGAATCCAATACACTTTCTGTGATCGTCTATGAATGTGAATCGAGACAATACAACAATAAAGTGTTCACTTGAAAAAGGTACGGTAATAATCGAAACCAATAGGATTGATATCAAGTGCCCTATTAACGTACAAAGTGCAATTTACTTCAATTATAATAAAAAAAATCATAATACGGAAATATAAAGTAAATGGCACATCAAGATTTTGTTAACGAGGAAACCGCAAATGCAGAAAAACCTAGGGACCTTGTCCAGAATTGAATACTCTCATGATTAAGCCGTTATACAAAATCTAAACCAACTTCGTATAGTTGAGACCGAGCAACTAAACCTATAGTTCTGTTAGAGCATAGCTCGGTTGAACCCACCAAGCGTTGGTATGTCAAGTTTGGTTGTCATATTTTAGTGAACAAAAACTCATTTTAAGAGTTGGTTATGTACTAGAGTCAACTTCGTATAGGTTATCTTGAAAGTATTAGGATATGAGACATTACAAGTATTGCGAAGACTTGAAGAAGTAAGGAGCTACAACGATAACATCATCCTTTCACTTGAGGTTAGTGATATTTGACTTGAACTGTTTCATTCCCTAACGTATCTTTCAAGTCGTGCATATTAAAAACAAAACTGCGAAGCATGAATGATTATACTCTAGTTAGACATAGTATTAAGGAATACAATACGAGGTTTGTTGCTTAACCATTAAAATTTGTAGATAAGACATCGACATAATCGTTTGAATGCTATTGTGATTATGTATGGGTATAAGGTGAAGATTTCATCCTAAGAAATAATGTTTTGTATTTGGTTTGAGGAACTAAATTCATGAACTTATTTTGTGAATCGAAAGAGAAATCGCCAGGCATTATTGGTATTGTTATTCATTGCATATCTTTTGAACTACCAATATCTGAGATTAGTATAACCGCTCATGACTTGTTTATGTTCTTGGTAAAACTATTCACAAAGGCCTGAATTTTGTATTGGTATGACTTTTATTAGTGAAACCGATCTTAAGTAGTCACCTGAGATGGTATGATCGATTCAATGCTATTGGTATGACCGACTATGGGTAAAGGGGAACCGATCCTAGTAAGAGGTGCAACCTATCACAAAGGGGAGTCGATCCTTGTATGAGGTGCAACAAATTTTTAGCAAAAAGAGGAACTGATCCTATGGACATGTGCAGCGAGTACAAGTTAGATACCATATATATGTGGGGAACCGATCCTAGTACCTAGTCAACCGAATTTTGGTAACTAGCGTGACTATGCAAAGTACTCAGATGGAGGTAGAACCGAAACTTGTTTTGGTAGAACCGTGAAACCCATGTTTGGTGATTGAGTGTTCTTGATAAATCACGAAGTTCTTGAAAGTCATATGAACCAATTCTAAACTTGTTTGAAAGTGTGGCAAATCGGTTTCAAGATTGTAAGTATGAAAGAGGACATACAAAGTAAAGATGTCGACATACTTTGAACATGTGCAGTAACGCTATCTTTAATTGTTCAAAGTTATTCCTTAATAGCTAAAGGGAGAAAATCCCGGATCGAATATAATAAATTGAGAATATTTTATTTAAGGTTGTTAATTTTATTTTTGGAAAATGAAAATTAGTAATGTGTATTTGCTAGTTAGAGATTTTCTAAGAGATTTTCAGTCATTATTTGGCCAAAGCATTTCCAGGAATTATGGAAACCGAATCTGGAATATATTGCATATATTGAGAATATTTTCGTTTTTGGAAATTCCTTGGTGTCCAAACTTCCTTGGTCTATAAATATGAAAGTTTGCATTTCGAGCAAACTAATCCTCAGAGACAGCAAAACTATCTCAGTTGTGCTACTACTGGTGAAGCCGCCTATTCGGAGAGGAGAGTAACCTCAGTTTAAAGACTTCTTTGGGAATGAGAAGCTCTATTGGTACCGTTGGTGGGAAACTAGATAATTGCGGTTTATCTTTTATTTTGATTGATTTGATTGACTAACGGTGGTTGGACTTTGATTGCATCTAGCTTGTTTATGCTTGAGGATCTTCTCTTCTGATATAAGATTCACTCAAACTAGATCGAAGTTTCGACGGGGATCTTTAGAATGTTTGTATTTCTAAAGACGTCTTGTGATAATCCATTATTAACAGACTCCTTTCTGTGCTTGATTGATCACAATAGATTCAAGTTGATTGTGTGCAGGTGTTTATTGAAGATCTAAGAAGATTTGAAGAAAAAGAAGACTTTGAAGATTTCTGACTTGGGTTCATAATCTTTGGTGTTCACAATACTTGTTTCGGTAAAAGAGGATCCAACTATAATCGGTTTATCCTTGTGGTAGATTAGATTGATTAGTTGTGTAGATCGGCATCAATACAATTCTTTGTGATTAAAAGTATTGATTGCAAAATCTTAACAATTACTTTGGTAGTTGATAATAAGATAGATCTAAGAACCTGACAAAGGAATTTATTGAGATAAACAGAAGAGCCTTTGTCGAACTCATATCACTTGGTTGAAAAGAGTTGATACCAACAAATTTGTTGTTCCTTTACTGTTTGGAATACGAACCAAAGGAATTGTTCCAAGTACGTTACTTATTACAGGTCGGAGGCGTGGGAATACATGCGGAACTAGGTGAACTATAGGTTTAGTTGCTTGGTCTCAACTATACGAAGTTGGTTTGATTTTGTATAGCGGCTTAATCCTGACAGTATTCAATTCTGGACAAGATCCCGGGGTTTTTCTGCATTTGTGGTTTCCTCGTTAACAAAATCTTCCTGTGTCAATTACTTTTATTTTCCGCAATTATAATTGTTGTTATTATAATTTAAAGTAAATTACACAAACATTAACTTGATAAGTAATTCTATTGTGTTTGGTTAAGTCCGAACCTTTTATAAAGTAAACATACTTCTTTTTTGTATTGTCTCGATCTTGTATCCATAGTCAATAACACAAGTTATCTTGTTGTCATATTGTCTCGATCTCGTATCCGTAGACGATCACACGAAGTGTGAACCGATTTGTTGTATTGTCTCGACTCAGTTCATAGACAATCACTTTCGAAGAAAGGACTTATAGGTGGAAAAGTTTTAATTTGAGGTATATTTGGGTACCCTCGTCTTTTCAATTGGTATCAGAGCAGGCAAACATGAAAAGATCTAACAATCTGTGTTTGATACGATCCAACCAATAAGACATGAGTCAAAGTAAAGTTAAGCGAGAGCGAAAACTAAAGAAATACTCAGTTAACATATCGCAAGACGTTGAAATTTTTGATTTTAAGAAACGTTTAAAAGGGGCTTCTTCATCAAGTTCGACTTGCTCTTCTGAGAATAAGTCTGAATGTTCTCAAGACGAGATTAAGTTAAGTCATGTATTCATAATCAATGATTCAGACTCTAAAAGAAATCTTCTTGATGAAGAGAAAAACATTGATTCATCGAAAGTAGACACATTTCATCAAAATAAATTAAGCGAAAAATTTCTCTTATGTTCAACTGAATTAATTCTTGCATTAGAAAGACAAAGAAAGCATCTAGACGATATAAATTGTCTGCAAGCTATGATTGATCAACTTGTCATTGGTCTTGACTCCTCAAAGTCTGAATTTGTTTCTCTAAAAAGAGAAGCATTATTAGAGATTCATTCTCTGAAATAAAGGCTTAACAATTGCCTTGAGGAAGCAAAGAAAACTGATTCTAAATATATACAGCATATTGAGGAAAAAGCAAGTGCTAGTCTTTCTCGAGCAACACTTTTAGAGAAAGATCTTGATGCTACTCTTGAAAAAGTACATTTGTTGGAAGAGAAACTTGCTGATTATGATGCAAGGATTAACTCTCAACAAAAGAGTTTCGAAGAAAAAGAAGGTGAATATCTCTCCCGAGAAAAACGCCTTGAGGCTGATCTAGCTAGTGCTCTTGATAAAATCAAGATGTTGGAAGAAGAAAATTTGGACCGTAAAAAGTTCAATGCTGGCTCAGACAATTTAACCTCGATGTTAGAAGCAAGTAGAAATCATCGTGATACACGAGGATTGGGCTATAAGGGAATAAATGCTTCAAGTATTAGCAAAGAGGTTAAAAAATTTAAAGCTAAAAATTCTTCTAAACCAGAGGCTTCGACTGATGACAAAGATGCTCATATTTCTTGTAAAGAAGAAAAATCTATCAAGCCTAAGAAAACGTTCAACCAGCAGTAATCAAAGAAGGCATTTATGCTAATGTCAAGAGAGCAACAACGTCGAACAAAGACAAGAAAAAGAAGAAGAAAACTCGTCGAGCTCCAATGCAAGAGGATCCACAAAAAGGTAACATCAAAACTCATACTTCGTATTTATACTAAGCATTGTTATTATTGTGGTTATAAAAGACACTTGCAATGGGGACGCAAAGTTCGTAAAATTCAAGATGCACTTTCTTGTGTATCAAACGAATTTGATAAGATTTCTCCCCAAAGGAACTCAGATCGGTATTGTCTTAAGTTTAGGCAAAAGAATTATTATAATGATAGTTCAAATTTTGCATATCACTCGACAAGGTCATTTCATAAAATACCCAATTATAGAAATAGAGGTGACTTTTTAAATTCAAGAACAAGATTTGATGTTCCAAATTAGAGAAAGGATATTTCACAAAGTATTCAAAAGGACAATCGTCCTAATGATGTGAAGGAGAAAGCCACTCATGCGAAACCCATCTCTAAATGGGTCCCAAAATCCTCCATAGCCAAAAAGGGACCAAAAGTTAGTCACAAGAATGACTTTTAGTTGTTAATTGTTGGTGACAATAATTACAAGAGTTTTCTTGAAAGACTAAAGAAAGACATCATGTCTGAATTCTCTTTTACTAGTGGATGTTGTGATAATGACACTCTTCATCACAAGTCAAATAAGAAAAACAAGAGATGCAACAAGAGAAACCAAACCAAGCAAGAGGTCAATAATGATGATTTTGTCTTAGTCACTCGTGACGAACAAGACAAGACAAGGCTCAACTCAACACAACCTAGTTGTGTTAGAATGAGCATTCTCACCTTAGTGCTCAATATTTTTAAAGGTGATGAAGCACATGAAAAAGCGAGCACATGATCTCTCCATTATTTTATGACTAATTAAGATCTTTAGGGAGATTTATTTTCTATACTCATACCTTCTCTATCTATTTTTGAGCTTTTTATAGAAACGGTAATTTTGAGTTGATGATGTCGATATCTACTGATCATATATGTGTAGCTCTTGCTTTTATAGTTAAAACGAGCCAAAAATCACTGAATTCGGACTTCATATGCAAAAGTTATGCCAAAAACATTTTAGTATTGTGATCCTTCACTAGCAACACATGGGTACCGATCCTAGTGAGAGGTGCAACACAAGGGTACCGATCCTAGTGAGAGGTGCAATACGAAGGAGTGTAAAACTGTTTTGCCTATAACTTCTTCGTCCGAACTCGGAATGACCTCATTCTTTTTGGGTTGGTTTCAAAATTAAATTCCTACAAGATTTAGGTAATTGAAATACTGGATTTTATGTTTAATATTTATAGCGTATTGCAAGTTTATTTATGAGAGGTATGTTTTCGGTTTTCATAACCTTAATATTCGATCTCATATGTTGTGAACCCTTATGGTTTGGGTGACTTTTTGGTTTAGCAGGATTAAGTTCTATCCCATGTTGGTAGGTTTTATCAAAGGATCGTGAGGGGTTCTGATAGAAACAATATGTGAAAAAATCACAATATGTTGAATCGTTTGGTTTAGCATAAAAGCATATGTGTTTCGATGGTTTTCAACTTTTGCTTGAAATTGTTAAAACCGGTTTTTAACCTTTCTCTGGTAAAGGTTGGTTGTTGTTATTCTTTTGTTTTTGCATAAGGATAACAACATGATGATATTTCGATATCAATTCTCCCTGGACGAAGATGCAATCATATTGGAGAAGTGGATGCGAAATTTGAGCTAACAATCTTGTTAGTTAATTTTTTTCCCGTTTAAGAAAAGCCTAAGTTTATATCATATATATTTATTGCTTTTGCTTAACAAAATTTCGGTTAAATTGATGTTTATTCCATGATGTGTGTGTGATTCAATTGGTTACAGTTAAGAAAATGTGTCTCTTGCGACTAAATTTTATCGACTGTCTAAAAAATTAGTCGTTGGTTTCCTGTAGCTATTCATGTTTGCGTCTGAATAAATAATAGTCACTACAGAATATTATACACTATTTTCTTGCAACAAAAAATCTATGACGTTGAACGTATCGTACAACTTATTTGGAGAGACTACTTTGGACACGCTTGAAGCTATTTATGTTCAGCCACAACGAATGCAGCGACTAGTTTTCTTTTAGTCGATAGTGTTATCTATCTACAAATTCCTTGCGACTGAAAATACCTACTAATCACTGGAGCTATCTTACAACTTATTTTAGAGCAACTACATAAAAACGTCGGAAGCTATTTAGTGTAACAACAATTTTTGTAGTGACTGATTTCCTTCAATCACTAGTATTATCTATCTACTATTTCCTTGCATCTGATAATTTATGTTAGTCACTGGAGCTAAATTAGAACCAACTTAGGTTGGACACTATTCACCTTCAGCAACAATAAGTCTAGCGACTGATTTTGTTTTTAGCTTTACGTTTCAAGAAATATTCATCTAGCTATATAATTCGTTCGACTTTGTTGAATATGCATGCTTAGAATTACATATATATGTCGATTCCAAAAATGACCCTCTCTATTGAATCGTAAATGAATTAAAGAAGACTAATCTTCTATACCACATTGAAGTTCGAATCGACACTGGGATTCATATTTATCGATTTCGATGATGTATCATGCTAAGTTTGAAGTCAGAACTCTCCCGGAGCTTCGTGCTTCATGGTTTATATGCCATTATACCACATTTGAAGTTCGAATCGACACTGAGATTCATATTTATCGATTTCGATGATGTATCATGCTAAGTTTGAAGTCAAAACCCTCCCGGAACTTCGTGCTTCATAGTTTATATGACATTTTACCATATTTGAAGTTCGAATCGACACTGAGATTCATATTTATCGATTTCGATGATGTATCATGCTAAGTTTGAAGTCTGAACCCTCCCGGAGCTTCGTGCTTCGTAGTTTGTATACCATTATACCACATTTGAAGTTCGAATCGACACTGAGATTCATATTTATCGATTTCGATGATGTATCATGCTAAGTTTGATGTCAGAACCCTCCCGGAGCTTCATGTTTCATGGTTTATATGTCATTATACCACATTTGAAGTTTGAATCGACACTGAGATTCATATTTATCGATTTCGATGATGTATCTTGCTAAGTTTGAAGTCAAAACCCTCCCGAAGCTTCGTGCTTCATAGTTTATATGCAATTATATCAAATTTGAAGTTCGAATCGACACTGAGATTCATATTTATCGATTTTGATGATGTATCATGCTAAGTTTGAAGTCTGAACCCTCCCGGAGCTTTTTGGTTCATAGTTTTTATGCGTATTGAGCCTACGAGTGTGAACTAAAGCTACTTCATGATCTGTATGACTAGTCAAAATTACTTCGTGACCTATTGACTAGTCGAAATTCAAACCGAAAACACAAAGAAAAAACACATAAGCACAAAGAGAAAGCACAAAGAAACACACCAATTATAAAATTCATTTCTTATTTTTCATCTTCATTCTTATATATTTTTTTGGATTTTTTATATCAGAATGTTAATAAAAATATCATAAATTTATTAATATTTTTTGTGGATTTTTTTTTCGTGTCAAAGGTTGATAATAAAATGGAATACGTGAATTCGTATTAGCACAAAGAGAAACACACATACTTCTTAATCCGTATGACTATCCCAAAATACAAGCTCAACCGTCAATTGTTTTTTCTCAATCCGTATGAGTGGACCAAACGAAATCTGGTCTGTCCATTATTTTCATTCATCCATTTTAGGTTGTATCACCACACCCTCACTCGACCACTCAAACTCTAATACCTATCCGTTTTTCTCTTTCTTCCTCTCCTCTGCTAGATGGGTTTGATGGACGAATTAATTGAAGCAGAGAAGTTAGGGTTTCAAGGAATACAGAGATGGGTTTGTGTTTATGTTCAAGCTCGAGGGGAAATCAAGGGATAATTTGTGAAGTTGGTGTTCAAATGATCAGAGATTGGTTTTCTGCTTCTGTAGGTGACTGATGAGAGAGGGTTTGAATCGAAAAAATGGAGAATAAAACCGATGAAACGTTTCCTGGTGATGAATCTAACTGGGATAATCAGTCGTTTAACGAGTCAAATCCATCAGATCTAAAAGATATGAAGAAGAAGAGTCCTGAAGTTGAGAAAATACCAGAAACAGTTACAGAGAAACATGATCGATTGGGGGAAGATTCGTGCAATGGAAGTTCTGAAACTATTGCCAAAGATTCAGTTGTTCAAGACGTGAAGAAATCATCGGAGACGACGATCCTTGTTACAGAAACTCGTGAACCAGCTGAGTTATGGGAATCAGTGGCTGAGTCAAAAAGTGGTGGTAATGGAGGAGAAGAAGGGACAAAAGAGAGTAGCGACGTGCAAAGTTCCGCGAGCTTGTCAAAGAGAAATCGACGGAGGAAAATCACTTCCGGAAGTAGTAGCGGTGAAGAACGAGAAACAGACGAGGTTTCTCCCGCCATCAAACGGAGCCCTGTTAAATCATATCATTCCTCTTTCGAATAAAAAATGAGAGATCAGAGGTGATGAAATTGAGAGATAGAATAAAAAATGGTTGCCAAATTGATTCTACCGCAACAATTAAAAGCTGGGTTTGGATTAGATTTGAGAGTATTGTGATAGAGACTCGATGGTGCTAATGGTGGTCGATGTTGCAGCTTTGAATGAAGATTTCTAGTGGATGATTGCAGGTGGAAATAGGAGCTTGTGTTGTTGTGTTGTTTTTGGCAGTATTGACAAAGTCTGGTTTGAATTAAGTGATGTTGGAGCTGTGTTCTGTTCTTAAAGGAGTTGCTGCCATGGTCACAATTGCTAGGTGGTCATTGAACTGATGCTGCAACAGATGGCTGCAGTTTTGGTGTTAATACATTGAATGGCTGATTGAGACTTAACTGGATTTTGGCAGTTAATTTGCAGATAGAGCTGGCATAGCAGGTAGTTTTGGAGACTGTAAGTGGTGTTGCAGGCTAGATAAGGAACTGAACTGAATTATGTCAAGTATGGAACAAGTGGAGAAGCCATGAATAAGGCTGTGAAGACATTTGCTAGCAGGTATGAAGGGGAAGATTATGTGTGATGCTAGTCAATTTGATTTTAAGAGATTTTTATTGTTATATAGCCTTTTCATCAGTTTGATTTTATTTTTTATCATCAATATTTTCTTTCTTCTGTAGTCATTATGATGGGAAGAAGTAGAGGGGGATTATCACAAAGATCTAGTGGGCGGGTTGATCCTTTGCACAATTTTGTGTCAGAGAGAAGTCCAATTGCAAGACAGAAGCCACCAACAAATGGTAATGAAATATATATACATTTGTTTTGCACATTCATTGTTCTGCTTTGTTCCAATATCCAATTGGTGACTTTTTGTCGGAACTGCAGAAATTTAGCCCTTGGGAAGTTGTGAGACAGGACATTGGGTTTCCTATCACATTCTATTTTTGGTTAGCATTTATAGTTTTCATTCTTGATTTAATCATTCAGGTATATTGAAAACAAACCCATGTTTTCATCTTATTTTGTGCTCATCAACTGTTTGTTTCATAGTTTATGAAACCTCCATTAGAAAAGGACTCACTTTTGTTTCCTGTCATCATTGTCCTTATGTGTTGATAATGTTGAAATCACAAAGTATTTACAAAAATAAATTGACAGGATTATTGTGTATAATCCTGTTGCACTCTATTAAACATTCGCTTGTGTGTTACAGGGATTCTTCCATGGATGTACAACCTTGAGTGGTTAAGGGATGTCCCTCCTGACAAGGCAAAGTAAGTCAACAAATTTGGAGCATACCTCTCTTTTTTTTATTGAATTGTTTTTATGCTTGAAGTTTCAAGTTTTTAACACTTTTAATTAAAGGTTACTTGATTTTCTATTATGATAACCTCTCTGTTTTAAAAAACAGGGGGTACAAAAGGTGGATGATTTAAAGATTGTCATGGATTTTGACAATCACTCAAGCATAGAGGTGACTATAAACCCTATGTTCAAGCATGTTTTACGCAAATTGAGCCAAGTAAATATGGAAAGAGTTGCAGATTGCTAGGGTAATAGGACTCTTGTTATGTACTTTTTCTTTTCATTTCGGGTTCACTCTATTTTTTTTTATGAAATCTTATAGTAATTTCTGTCACCTTTAGGACCATTACACGCTTGAACTCGATGATAAATTTGCTGGCATTGAGAAAGCATATGAGGACAGCCAATAAGAGTTACGGGGCAAGTTTGAGTAATTATTTCAGGGTAAAGTGTAAGCGTAATCTCCAAATTTCTTTAAAAAATCCTCCTGAAGGCTGAAAACTTGGAAAACTGGGCCAACATGTGTGATTACTTGATAGCACCGGAATTTCATGGTAATTATGTTTGGCTCTAATGAGAATTTAAGTTTTTCTAAAGTCTATAGTGGTTTACGTGTAATTCTAATTCTATATTCCTGTTTTTTCATAGCCAAGATCGAAGAGGGCCTGTTTTTTTCATAGGCAAGATCGAATAGGGAAAGTGATGCAAAAAACAGACAAGATCTAAACCTAAACCACAAAATGGTATCGAGAGCTTTGCAAGAAAGACATTTGACAGGGTATACTAGGAATGCTTAACTTGTTGCCTTTTTTTTTAATTTGATTTTATTATTGTATCATGTTTACTTACACATCCACGCTCTATCATAGAGTAAGAGGTCTAGCTATTGATCCTTTAACAATGTTCGATGAGATCCACACGGATAAGAATCAGAAACTTCCTCTAATATGCGCAGAATGAAAGGTACATTTTTAAGTTTTTGTTCAAGATGTAACTGCGTGTTATGGTTGATACTTTATCGATGTTCCTGAATGATGTGTGCGACTCGATAGGAATTTAAATACAAATGGAGAAACTGTAAATGATTCCTGTGAAAAATATAGATGTCATTGTTATGTTTTGGTAAAAAATTGGTATGTTTAAGCTCTGAGGCTGTGGCATTTGGAAACAACTTATGGACCCGAAATCTGTTACTTTCCATGTTCATCAGTTGGATAATGGTACATGAATAATTCATTTGAAAAACTCTTAATTCCAGCAGCTATCCTCATGTTCATGATAGAGTTAGAGTTATCAATGTTCTTAAGAGCATGTATTGCGATAGCCGATATATACTGAATCTTAATATTGATGTAGAAAATTAGGCTGTTTTTTCTTTTTTGTTATGAATAGATTATGGATGCATTGTTCGATATATAGTAAATTTAGCAAGGTTGCTATAAACCGTATAAATTTTCTCTGTTTTGACTTGAGACCAAATTTTTGGATCATTCTAATTTTCATAGAAGTTGAACTTTGTATTTTATTGTTCTAATTTGAATTGTTCACTATTTGTATTGATGCTGCAAACAGGAAGATATGAAGGATGAAACAGAGTAGGTCCAAATTCATCAAGTTAATGAATATGGCTTTAAAGAATTTAGGTCAAGCTTCTCTGCCAAAGGATGCACTAGATCCAAATGTGAAACATAGGATGGAGGGCGACAACTTGAAGATGAGAATGATGCTTATAGTGAGGACGAGGAAAACGCGAGATATGGCGAAGAAGAAAATATGGTGGATGGTCAGTATCGGGAATGATTGGGAATTGGATGAGCATATAATGAAGCTAAAGAGGATGAGGAATGAATGGAAGTATGACAGTACTTGTCTGGAGTTTTTTGCACAACATTTCTTAATTACTCACACATGTATATTCTGGATATGACCCGTATGTTAGATCTTTTTTCTATATATATAATAGCTAGTTCTGACTTCTAAGTTTATAATCAGTGTTCGGATATAGTAGTAAGTATGAACAGTATCTAGTAGTTTCTTGCAACCAAATTTGAACATTCTAAAGTGTAGCTGCTCAACCTCTTAAGCTTTAACCAAAATGCAGTCGCTGACCCTCTTGTGCTACGACCTAAATGCAGTCGCTGGACTTCTTATGCTTCAATTGTGCTATGAACTAGATATAGTAGCTCAACCTCTTGTGCTTCAACAATAATGTGATTCCTGGACCGCTTGTGCTACAACCTAATTGTAGTCGCTGAACCTCTCGTGCTTCAAAAAATATGCAGCCGCTGCATCTGTTGTTCCACCACTACTATGTAGTTGCTCAACCTCTTATGCTTCAACAAAAATGTTATCGCTGAACCTCTTTTACTACAACATAACCGTACTTGGTGAACCTGTTCTGCAATGTG
The DNA here is from genome assembly GCF_003573695.1 of Papaver somniferum. NCBI lineage: Eukaryota > Viridiplantae > Streptophyta > Magnoliopsida > Ranunculales > Papaveraceae > Papaver > Papaver somniferum. The sequence goes on from NC_039368.1 coordinate 30,143,066, forward strand.
ATGAAGATTAGTCGCAGCACATGTTTGACTACACCCATGCGGCTGAAATGCGCCAGTAACAAGAATTGTATAGCGAACAGGTATTATAGCCGCTGATGATTGTAGCAATGCATCTCTAGCGACAACAGTGTCGTTGCGAACCTCTAATCACATACTTTCTTGTGACACCGATGCAACTACAGAAATTTAGCCGCTGGAGGGCTGTAGCATTTAAAAATGACCTCTTGCATCTGTATTGTGTTTGTCGGTAAAGGCCAGTTTTCTTGTAGTGGTGTTTCGGGGTTTTCCACTTTTGCTTGCAATAGTTAAAAACCGGTTTTCAACCTTTCTCTGGTAAAGGTTGGTTGTTGTTATTCTTTTGTTTTGCATAAGGATGACAACATAATGATATTTCGATATCAATTCTCCCAGGAAGAAGATGTAAATATATGGGAGAAGAAGATGCGAAATTTGAGGTAACGAGTTTGTTTCCTATTTAAGAAAAGCATGATTTAATTATATCTTTTTTATTGCTTTTGCTTAAAAAAAATTCGGTGCAATTGATGTTTTATTCTATTATTGTGTATGGATGTGTGTGTGATTCAATTGGTTCCGGTTAAGAAAAACTATTGTTATCTTAATTTACTGTTTGATATCAATCGTTTAGGCTTACAAAATTTCGGTGCAATTGCGGTGCTTTAATGTCTATGTTGTTTCAATTGCTTCCGGTTGAGGTGAATAATTATGCAAGTTGATTTATTTGTCTTGTACGAATTGTTTATGGCTTAACGAAAGAAAAGGTTTGCAGGATGAATTGTTTAGTCCAATTCAATTCCGGATAAGAGAAACTAAGTTAATTCTAATCTTAGTTAGACTTATCAAAGTGGAGGTATCTGTTATTCAAGTCTAATCGAATGCCTTAACAAGAAATGCTAGTTAACTAACCTAGTACTTGTCTTGTTTAAAATTTAAAGGTCTAAGTTATATGGATAATTAAAACATGATGAGAAAAATAGAGTTATCTTTATTTTAGTCTTATCGAACAAGCGATTGTAGTACAATTGGTTTAGCAAAGGAACTAAGGTGCTTAGTCGATTTTTGGTTTGCTAAACTATTAGGAAAATAGCTTCGGGAAATTGTTTTGTTAGAAACATATCAAAATAAAATTACTTTGTAATTTCGGTTTTGATATTGGTTATCAAAAATGGTGTGTGGAACCTTCGTGCTTAACTATATAGGTTGCAAGTATATTGAGATTTGTAAGATCCTTTCGGTTTGTCCTTTATTTTTCATTTCTTTGTTATTTTTTGACGAAAAGGGGGAGAAATATATGGAGTAAACAAGTAATACTGGTATTAATTTATATTGATTGGTATCACTAAGGGAAAGGACATTGGTGCTTAAACGTTTATCTAACGAAAGAGTAAAAGCATAGACTAAGGGGGAGTAGCATATATGATACTTGTAGTTATATGGACTACAAAGGGAATAACAAAGACGTGCGGATTGAAAATCTACCTATTGTTATTCATTGCATATCTTTTGAACTACCAATATGTGCGATTAGTATAACCGCTCATGGCCTGACTTTTGTATTAGTATGACTCTTATTAGTGAAATTGATCTTAAGTAATCACCTGAGACGGTATGATCGATTCAGTGTTATTGGTATGAACGACTCTGGGTAAAGGGGAACCTATCCTAGTAAGAGGTGCAACCTATCACAAAGGATAATCGATCCTTGTATGAGATGCAACAAGTTTTTAGCAGAAAGGGGAACCGATCCTATGGACATGTGCAACACGTTTTTAGGAAAAGGGGAACCGATCCTATGAACATGTGCAGCAAGTACAAGTTAGATACCATATATATTTGGGGAACCGATCCTAGTACGTAGTCAACCGAATTTTGGTAACTAGCGTGACTATGCAAAGTACTCACATGGAGGTAGAACCGAAACTTGTTTTGGTGAACCGTGAAACCCATGTTTGGTGATTGAGTGTTCTTGATAAATCACGTAGTTCTTGAAAGTCAGATGAACCAATTCTAAACTTGTTTGGAAGTGTGGCAAATCGGTTTCAAGATTGTAAGTATTAAAGAGGACATACAAAGTAAAGATGTCGACATACTTTGAACATGTGCAGTAACGCTTATCTTTAATTGTTCAAAGTTATTCCTTAATAGCTAAAGGAAGAAAATCCCGGATCGAATATAATAAATTGAGAATTTTTTATTTAAGGTTGTTAATTTTTTTTTTTTTGAAAATGAAAATTAGTAATGTGCATTTGCTAGTTGGAGATTTTCTAATAGATTTTCGGTCATTATTTGGACAAAGCATTTCCAGGAATTATGGAAACCGTATCTGTAATATATTGCATATCTTGAGAATATTTTAGGTTTTGGAAATTCCTTGGTGTCCAAACTTCATTGGTCTATAAATATGAAAGTTTGCATTTCGAGAAAACTAATTCTCAGAGACATAAAAACTATCTTAGTTGTGTTGTTACTGGTGAAGCCGCCTATTCGGAGAGGAGAGTAACCTAATTAGGCGAAATCTCTTACGTCCGCTCAGTTTAAAGACTTCTTTGGGATTGAGAAGCTCTATTAGTACCGTTGGTCGGAAACTAGATAATTGTGGTTTATCTTTTGTTTTCGATTGATTTGATTGACTAACGGTGGTTGAAATTTGATTGCACCTAGTTTGTTCATGCCTGAGAATTTTCTCTTTTGATATAAGATTCACTCAAACTAGATCGAAGTTTCGACAGGGATCTTTAGACTGTTTGTATTTATAAAGACATCTTGTGATAATCCATTGTTAACAGACTCCGTTTTGTGCTTGATTGATCATAAGAGATTCAATTTGATTGTGTGCAGGTGTTTATTGAAGATCTAAGAAGATTTAAAGACAAAGAAGACTTTGAAGATTTCTGATTTGGGTTCATAATCTTTGGTGTGCACAATACTTGTTTCGGTAAAAGATGATTCAACTATAATCGGTTTATCCTTGTGGTAGATTAGATTGATTAGTTGTGTAGATCGGCATCAATTAAATTCTTTGTGGTTATAAGTGTTGATTGCAAAATATTAACAATTACTTTGGTAGTTGATAATAAGATAGATCTAAGAACCTGACAAAAGAGTTTATTGAGATAAACAAAAGAGCCTTTTGTCGAACTCATATCACTTGGTTGAAAAGAGTTGATACCAAACAGATTTGTTGTTCCTTTACTATTTGGAATACGAACCAAATGAATTGTTCCAAGTACGTGACTTATTACAGGTCGGAGGCGTGGGAATACATACGGAACTAGGTGAACTATAGGTTTAGTTGCTTGGTCTCAACTATAAGAAGTTGGTTTGATTTTGTATACCGGCTTAATCATGAGAGTATTCAATTCTCGACAAGGTCCCGAGGTTTTTCTGCATTTGCGGTTTTCTCGTTAACAAAAACTTGTTGTGTCATTTACTTTTATTTTCCGCAATTAAGGTTTTTAGTTTTATATGCTTCTAATTTCCATTAATTAAATGCATATCTTTAGAAAGTTAAAATTGGTAATTTGCATTTACTAATTGAATATTTTCTACTGACATTTCAGTCATTAATTGGACAGAGCATTTCCAGGAATTATGAAAACTGATTTGGTGTTTATTGCATATCTTTGAGAATATTCGGTTTTGGAAATTCCTTGGTGTCCAAACTTCCTTGGTCTATATATATTGAAGTTTGTATTTCGAGCAAAATAATCCTTAGAGCCAGCAAAACTACCTAGTTGTGTTGTTACTGGTGGAGCCGCCTAGTCGGAGAGGAAAGTAACCTAATTAGACAAAATCTCTTACGACCGCTCGGTTTAAAGACTTCTTTGGGATTGAGAAGCTCTATTAGTACCGTTGGTGGGAAACTAGATAATTGCAGTTTATTATTAGTTTTCGATTGATTTGATTGACTAACGGTCGTTGAACTTTGATTGCACCTAGTTTCTTTATGCTTGAGAATCTTTTCTTCTGATACAAGATTCACTCAAACTAGATCGAAGTTTCGACGAGGATCTTTAGACTGTTTGTAGTTTTAAAGACGTCTTGTGATAATCCAACGTTAACAGACTCCGTTCTGTGTGTGATTGATCACAAGAGATTCAAGTTGATTGTGTGCAGGTGTTTATTGAAGATTTAAGAAGATTTGAAGACAAAGAAGACATTGAAGATATCTTATTTGAGTTCATAATCTTTGGTGTGCATAATACTTGTTTCGGCTGGAAAAGGATCCAACTATAATCGGTTTATCTTTGTGATAGATTTGATTGATTAGTTGAGTGGACCGGCATCAATACAATTCTTTGTGATTCAAAGTATTGATTGTAAAATCTTGACAATTACTTTGGTAATTGTTATTGGATAGATCTAAGGACCTGACAAAGGAGTTTATTGGGATAAACGGAAGAGACTTTTTTCAAACTCATATCACTTGGTTGAAAAGAGTTGTTACCGAACAGATTTGTTGTTCCTTTACTGTCAAGTGCGCGAATTATTTCAAGTTGGAGGCACAGGGATACAGACGGAACTAGGTGAACTATAGGTTTAGTTGCTTGGTCTCAACTATACGAAGTTGGTTTAGATCTTGTATAGCGGCTTAATCCTGAGAGTATCCAATTCTGGACAAGGTCCCGGGGTTATTCTGCATTTGCGGTTTCCTCGTTAACAAAATTTTGTTGTGTCATTTACTTTTATTTTCCGTAATTATAATTGTTGTTATTATAATTTAAAGTAAATTACACAAACGTTAATTCATATTTACTTGATAGTAACCCTATTGTGTTTGCTTAAGTCCGAACTTTTTATCAAGTAATCATACTTCGTTGTTGTATTGTCTCGATCTTGTATCCTTAGTCAATCACACAAGTTATCTTGTTTTCGTATTTTCTCTATCTCGTATCCATAGAAGATCACACGAAATGTGAACTGATTAGTTGTATTTTCTCGACTCAGTCCATAGACAATCACTTTCCGGAAAAAGGACTTATAGGTGGAAAAGTTTTAGATTGAGGTATATTTGGGTACCCCTGTCTTTTCAATTGGTATCAGAGCAGGCAAACACGAAAAGATCTAAAAATCGGTGTTTGGTGCGATCCAACCTATAAGAAAATGAATCTAATGAGTGATTCAGTTAACGTAGAGCAAGAAGATGATATACTTCAGAAAGGATGTTTGTATTCAAAATATGATAAACAACTCAGCATTGTTAGTTCACTAGTGGAACACATCTCAGGAAATATTAACCATGATGAGTTAATACGGAAACAAATACTTGTGACAAACAAGTCGAATTCAGATGACAATAAAGAGATTATATTTTTCATAAAGCTTTCTGAAAAATATAATCTAAAGGATAATATACATTATCCATCTGCTGGGAAGATCCTCAGAGAATCTTTGATTCATGAAGATGCTGAATCTAAATGACTTAAATTTGTTCAAGCCAAAAGGGGTATATTAGTTAAAACAAGGATATGTGATTCTAAACTCCAGAATCTCTTAACTAATATACAACATAGTGATTCTAATAGTCTAACCACTTACAAGAATCAAAATAGATGTGTTTTAAGGGGTAATCCTTTGACTAATATCCAGTCAACATCATCTGACGATGATTATCTCTTAAACAGAGAGAAATATCAACTCATGTATACAAATACAAATGATTTCAGATCATGCTGTTTTGATCTTGAACAACTGTCCAAAATAGAATCCAGGAAACAATCTCATCAAATGATGTTGTCATATTCCAAGGAATTCCTGGGTTGATATGAGAGTTTTGGTTATTTCACAACTCAAAAAACTTCAAGTCACGCTTATGATCATGTTCATCGAACTGGTCATTCTGTTAAATCAGATCACTCCAGCTGTAACTTATTGAAAGAAGTTTATTCTTGGAATAATCCCAAAGAGGAAGATATTCGAAAATATCTGATGGATCATGTTCCACAACAGTTGAGCTATCGCAAGCTCACTCCAAAAAAGTAATTAATGCCTTTTTTTTCTCCCCTTTCTTCAGTAATTTGTTGCCTATGTTTGAGCAGTCATGTATCAATCATGATAGAACTTAGTAAAGAAAATTATCAAACATGTACGAAAACTTATTTTTTTAGTACTTACCTCCTTTATCTTATCCCAATATTTACATTATCGTTGGTTGATTGGTCGAGGTTTTACCCCAAAACGAAATTTCATACAATTTTTAAGATTAGTTTTTCGAGATTTCAAACTCACGGACTGGTTTCGATACTCTATATATCTTCTTAATGTCATTGTATCCATTATTTTCTTTTGGTCCGTGCTTTTCTTCTCAATATTTTCTTTGTTTTCTTTTTCTTCTTTCTAATCTCCTTCTTCTGCTTTCGTTTCTCTTCAATGGGAGATAGTTATAATCTATACAAACATACTAGTGGCTTTTCTGTAGCCTAGCCATATGCTAATTACACGAATATAGGTATTTTACCAACCTCTCAAGATTTGTTGCGAGACTATGGTATAAAAGAAAACAGTATCTTTGTGAGAATCTTCTAACTGAGTTTTGTTCACCAGAAGACATTGCAGGAGTACTAAGACATTTCTGGGGTATTAATATTGGATTCCAAATTCGCGAGACTGATCCAAACTTATTTATCATCACTTTTCATACGGCTGAAGACTTGAAATGGATAGCCTTGATTGGTCCTTGGTACCCTTATGGTAATGTTCTCTCAGCAACCTCTGACTGATGTTGTTAAAGAAATTCCACTATGGGCTAGTATCTCCAACGCTAAGCATGAAAACTGCTTTGGGGAAAGACTAGGGTTAATAGCAAGTAGGGTAGGGTAATGTAAGCAGAGTTTACAAAGGAAGTGATTCCTTTCTGCCAAGAGTGTTGGTGTGGGTAAACATAGAAAAAAACATATTTATGAAGCTATTAATCAAAGTAGATAAATATCCGGTAAGAGAACTAGTTTTTACTTATCATAATCTTCCTTTAAGATTATGTTCCCATTGCTTTGGTCATAAGATAAACCAATGTGCCATTTTGAAAAAATCGCCCTCTTGAAGATATTTATGATATAACCATGACCTCTCTGGCACTTGGTGACGATATATTCTGGTTAGATAATACTCTTATCCAAATTTGGAATGCTAAAGACAATACCGATGCTCATGGAAACATAGAGCTTGTTGAGAAGTTTTTGGAGATTCATGCGAATAGGGAAATGTTGTTTGAGTTATTCATAGAAGAACATCCAACAGAAGTGCAACACAATCTCAATTCCTCTGTTGTTGATCGTCCCTATGTGGTATTAGGGTCAATCACTTATGATGAAGAAATCCTTTTGCTTCTAGCTCCATTTTGGGTATAAGAACTTTCCCATACAACTTTCCTGAAAACTATATTCCTGGGAATGACTCGAATTCCGAGTCTTTTCGATATGTTAACTCGAAGACTCATCGCGTCAATGACTCAATGGAACCGATTGAAGTGAGTTTTTTTTTTTGAAGCATGAGAAACCCAGAAAGAGCAGACTAAAGAGCTATTACACGTCGGTATTTTTTAAAATACCCACGGATTCATTAAATAAAATTTGACTAATAAAATGTGGGAAAGTCTGGTCCTAGATTGAAGTTGATAGGTTTCCTGCTTGACTTCTGTATGCCGCGTAGTTCGCCAGACCGTCTGCTGCTTGATTACTTTTTTTAATTGTGTTGAATTGTGAAGTGAGGAATTTTCCTCCTTCTTTGTTTTATTTCTGTAATCAATTCTGCAACATACCACGGAGATTCAAGTTCCTTTTTAACGAATCACATCAGGTTTTTTGAATCTATCTCAAAGATGACTTCAATCTGGAAGCGAGTTCCGAACCGGATAATGAATTTCCTTAGGATATACTTACTCCATTCCATCCTAGAATCGAACAAGAGCTACCTTTGGTTAACAGAAGACTCTCTTTCTCTTCATCCCCTTTTGAAGATGCTAAAGACATTTTGGGTTATCCTCTATCTTCTGAATCGATATCTTCAGCTTTACCTGCATCTCATGATAATCATAATCATTCTAGTTTTTATCTCATTCTTGCATCATTAGTATCCCCTAGAACTCAACTGAAGTCGTCATTAAGATCTCTATCCCGGATTTTCCCTCTTCTTCTTCTTCATCAGATGTCACTACAAGAAATATGTCCTTTGACAACACGGAGAAGCCGTTGTCGAAATGATATGACAACACGAAGAAGATAATTGAATACATAACCTGGAAGTAAATCTTAGTATTTACAAAACTATCTCTAACTCACATTTAACACTTGTGAAGGATATTATTGATCCTTCACAAAAAAATGGAACTCTACATTAATTTTTTGAACTGTTTCACAATAATATTGCTAGGAAATTTGCAATATAAGATTAGCCTTAGATAGAGATTTGAATGCCAAACCAGACACTCTCAGATGGCTCCTAATCAACTCGGGAAAATTCACAATAAAGTCAATGTATAACAAGTTAAATGAAAGAACAGTGAATAACTATAACCTAGGGAAGCCAGACTCGTTCTTGAAAAGTTTATGGAATCTAAATACCTCTTAAAGAATTAAGATTTTTATCTGGAAATGTTTACAAAATGCAGTCTCTACTAATCTTAAACTATCTAAATTCATAAAATTCACAGTAAAGTCAATGCAACAGACCCATTTCCTGTAGAACTGAACTTTGATAGATCTATATCCTTTTTAGATATCTGTAAAGATTGGATAGGTAAGAATAGTCCCACTATACCCATATAAATTATTTTGACAAAAGTATGGTTTATTTGGAAGGAAATATGTAATATATCCTTTAAAGGAAAACAACAAACACATACTCAATTAACTTTAGCAATACAAAGACATATAAATTTCTGGTATAAAGAAGACTATCTAACCAAACAGGCCTCAACTAGTGTAAAGGACATACCTATATGGATAAAACCTAGGATCATACATGATTTCTATGAATGTACCAGCAGGTTTTTCTTTAATTCTCAAAATGATGCAGGGGACTTTGATCAAGGCAGAGCAGGGCCAATTACAGCCGCATCCCCAGAAGAAGCAGAAGCAATAGGGCTTCTGCAAGCAGCGGGAAGACTGCAAAAACCTTTTTGATTACCTGAATAAGAAACCTTCTCAAATCACTTGGCAGAACCAGAAAATCATGGATGAAATAAAAAGAGATTTAAATAGTGTCAAAAAAAAAAGTTTTTTTTTATGTTCTCATATTAGCAAGCAATGTAGCCGATATCCTTGCAAAGGAGGCTAAAAACTTCCGCACTTCTGATGATTGGAGGATTACACCTCCATCCTATATTTTGCACACCTTAGAAATAGATAAATTCAATATTCGGGTGAGGACTGCTAACCCAACAATAGATGGCTCTACTAATTTTGATGCAAGGGTTACTAACTACCTAAGTTAGTCCATTTTTGATGCAAGGATTACTAACTACCTAAGTTAGTCCATTTGAATGCATTTAACTTACAAAAAAGAAAAGCTCATCCGAAAGTAGATTCTAAAGTAATTGGAATTGATGGGTACCACAACCCAAGACCCTCTTATGCAAATACAAAATAAAAAACATAGTTGGTAGAAAAATAAACTAGCTAGCTATCACCCGGTCTTACAACTCCAAACGATGTGAATGGGGTTTCGAAATTGCTTTCCCACTGGTCACAGTGAACTTCCTTTAATTCCCGTATGGTCATTATTGAATGGCGCCCATATTATATCCATCGCATCACAACCTCATCCCTACACTACTCACAAACCTGGCACTAAGCACTCCTTGAGAGAGAAGTGCGCAAGAGTTAACTAACATACGGATATATAAATATCAGATCCACAATAGCTGTGAACAATCACAGAGACGGTTACAACAACTAAACAAAAACAGCTAATTAAACTCTAGGAAATAGTCTGCATGACATCATACAACCCCAGATGAAGGAGACGATAATAGAAAAAAGATTAAAAACTTAATAGCAAACTGAACTCTAGGAATTAGACTTCAAGGGAAACCTGAACAGCAACATCAAGGAATAGTAGCTCTCTATACTCCTCCAGCTGTTCCTGTTTAGACATCTACCTCAAGTCTCAAACCTGGCATACATACACCCAGTAGTAATCATCCCAGGACCCATCTTTTGACTACGGCGCTCCATCATCTGTTTCTGCAGATAAAACATAATAGAAAACAAATCAGATGTGGGTTTCACATTTCACTGTCCTGAGAGCTATATAAAAAACGCTCTAAATTGTACATAAATGTAACTTGATTCTGACGAGAGCTACAGAAAAGTTATCTACAAATCGGAAGGGACGATAAAACAAGTGCATGAAACTTATGCGAGAATCTGCTCTTTCTGGAAACATTTAAATACTAGACATGCCAGCAAAAACTGTATACAAACACCACGAACAAAATAATACACAACCCCAAAGTTCTTACCACCCACTCCTTGCGCGCCTGCAAATCAAGCGACCTCGGTCTCTCGATGATCACTGCACGCCGTTGTTCGAGGGTCTGCCGCCTATTGGGCTTCTTACCGAAGACATCTGTCAACAATTTTCTCCGGTCCTCTGGTGCTACATTTTCCCCCACTATCACCAACGCATATGCTTTACTTTCCTTAGTTTCGTTCAGCTTCTTTTGCCTCTGATAAATAAACACAACTAGTCAGATACGACCAGTCGAAACTGTGGACATAAAACTTAAATCATCTCCGAATCAAGATTATGGGACGACCTTGTCAACTGAATCCATGCATTGCCAAACACGATTGCTAGGTTCCAGGGCTGTTGTTAGTGGGTTAAAGATGCAAGGAACCTCAACTTGGGTCCACTCAAAAATGAGGATGGTATCACTCATACGAATTATGCGATCGAACGTGCACTTAGCAATCCCTTCTCTAGGTTGACCATCATTCCACTGCACAAAATTAAGGAGATATGATTTGGCAGCCTGCACAATAGCAATACGGCTAGGAACACAGACAGGACTGCTGGATCTCCTGATACAACAAAACAGATTGATACAAGTTTGTATACAATTTGGACATTCACTTAACGTCGAAACTCTTTAACACAACTGACAACCAATAGAAAGGACTATATAGACGTTGGCGCTCATTCAAAAATGTTATCACAGCAAAAAGACAAATGGGTGAATAACTATTTCACTATAAATACATGTTGCAAACAAATAAGAGACAGAACATGTTTCCATGTACACTAACCTCATTGATCTCCCCTTCCACATGCAGTTTGAACTTTGACATCTCTAAACTGATCGACTTCATCATCTGATGTAAACATGTCTTTGATAAGAGCAGTCTCGTTCAAAATCAAGCAAGGAGTTCCAATCCGCTTGATTTTCTCCACTATTTTCACAGTATGATTTAAATCGAGTAACTCAGCTGTTGCTAAAATCCGAAATGGTGCCTGAAGATTCAAATGCAAGCTACTCAGCAAAATAAATAAAATCTATGATAGAAGCAAGTAACATTTGGTACATGAATGTTGCTGGTCTTTAATTTCATTTATTTGTTACAGTAATGCTAATATGTACAAAATCACGTTTTTCCCGATATTTGATCAGATGGCCACATGGTATCAAGCATAAGCAACATGTACTTTACTGATGTTAGATAAATGATTTTTAAGTTTTTAACTTATAAAGAACACATCAGACCTTGCTGTCAGCCAAGCTCCGTACAGCAACAACTCCAGCACCAGAAGGTGCGAGAGGGCCCCAAAACGTTGCAAGACAGGGTTGGTCCTCAGGAGTATATTCAAGCATCACGTGCCGTCCATTGGAGTCTTGGTAATAGATGGGTGTCGTTTGGTACCTTCTCCAACCAACGGAAACAATGATAGGATCTTTTGTCTTCAGCCTATTCGTATGCCAACTGTGTCGCGTAAGTCTCACCTGGAAGAGCAACAAAGAATATATGAAGATACAGGCGGGGTAAGGAAATTCCATTGGGTTTTTAAAAAAGGCTTTTGACAAAAAGCAAACCCAAATAACCTATTTGCACTATTATTATGTACAAGAGTCAAGTCCGGTTAAATTGCAGGTGTCAACAACATACTTCGGAGTAAAGTAAAACTTGGAATAGGAATTTAACCTGCATATGTCCAACATTATCTTCTGCACGACTGATACCTCCAACGAGAATAGGCTGACAGGGATCGTCATTTGCAACCATCTCAAAAGGAACGCCAAGAACCCTAAACCTTAGGTAAGTCCCTAATCTGAAACTGTCAATCTCAAAGCGGGATTCCTCATCAAGATCATTGTGCACTATATTAATCTGCATCTGGTCGAAGTATTTATTCCAAAAAAAAAAATATAAAAATCAATTACGGCCTTTTGAAAGTCAAGGAGATAGATATGAATAGTTATCAATTTTAAACAAAATGTGAAACTAAAATATTTCAGTGAGTACCTTCTTATCATAGCCGTTAACAGGTGGTAAAGGGCAAGGGTCAGCTGAAATTGTAACATCAGCTACAGGGTAATCACCAACACCAGCAATATGCACCTGGAACAATACCAACTAAGTAAGCCCATTTGATGGAACAAAAGATACATAAGTGCGTAATGTGGAAAAATGAGCAAAACATGGAAAATCTAATGCATGAACCGGAAAGATGACCAAAAATTGAAGGACTCAAACAACTACGCATCAAACCGAACTAGTGTCAAAAAGTAAGTTTGTCATCAGTTAAGGTAGCTGAAAAAAGTACCTTAGTTCCTTTCTTGATATCACAACCTCGAAGATAACCATACAAAATTATGTCCCTCTTGCATTTTCCATCCATATGCACGAGTGCTGGAGAAGTGACATCCTCAAAATGATCTACCAGCAAATAAGGATGTGCAGCACGCCGTGGCAAAGTATGAAATTCCGATAGGAAGTTTGCCGATTCGTCAATTTCATTCTTATGATATCTGGATAAGAAATTATAAATACATGAACATTATAACAAGATGATTTCATATGATAGGTGCAAGAACAGTATGTACTCACATCCCGTGATGGACATCAGACAAGCAGAATATTATTGCTCTTTCATGTATATTAGTCCTGAATTTGTTCATGACACGCTCTTTGATTATTTTAAGCGTTTCTGCATCTTCTAACTCATCAAGATATGTAAGCACCCCCATAACCTTTGGCATGCCATGAACTTGTAAGAGGTTAAGGAACTCGAATGTTTCCTAAAATTAACAAAAGCATTTTGCAGTGAGAAAATCATGTTGATTAGCTTGCATTAAAGTTGAACATAATTAAAAACACAAAATTATGTTGCACTGACAATTGTAAGTATCGTTTGAAGTTTCTGGAAGTCCTTTACTTGAATACAGAAAATTAAGTGTAACAAACTAACTCGGATAAGGAAAGGAATTTAGGTTTGCCAAGACCATCTTATTCAATAAAAAATGCCTAAGGAGTATGCATGGACAAATTGAAGAAACTAAATAACCTTATAAACCATCATCACAATGAATAGGAAAAGTATAAAAAGCTGCATTATAGAAGGACTTAATTAGCCCTTGTCGAGAAGGGAAAGAAGCCTTAAGGTAAGCATGTTGCTTCACAAGGTGAGAAGGAAAACCAGATTGTTAAGGCATGGGAAGGTACGGATCCACTTATAAGTATGGTCTGGTTTTAAAAAGCCATTGCGATTTAAAGGCTAAAAATTGATAACAATTGGTGGAATGTAAAATTTTTAAAAGAAAGTTAATGGGGATGAACAGTAGACTTTAATACAAAGAAGACGCAGTGATTATTGAATCACAAAAGAACATTCTGAACATTTTACTGTGACTTACCATTTCAAACCCATAATTTGCATCAATGAGCAATATCACAGCGTCTGCATATTTTGCAGCATCAATCATGCCATTCATATTATTAGGAAACTCCACAAACTGTATCCGTCTTCGGTCACCTGGCAAAATAAATTAAACCAAAAGCAGAATGAGATAGATGTCTAGCACTGGTCTAGTATGTAGTGAATTACACTAGTCAAGGCAATATATACCTGTTGGTATCCTAATGGGGCCTCCTATGTGGTCAGGATATTGACCTCTATAATGCTTTATTAGAGACTTAATCAACAAAGATTTCCCAACCTAAACACAAAAACAAACCAAAATCGTCTTTAAAGTCTCAATTACCAATAAATACTTACACAAATAGTTACCTTGCTATAACAATTAAGTTAGAAAATAAGCCTAATTGTGATGATATAAATTAGTAATTACTAGTACCTTGGGAGGTCCATGGACTACAATTACATATGGAGCTTCATCAACCGCACTTGGATCTTTCTTATCAGTAGACTCCTGCAACGACAACAACATCATCAGTAATTGCAAAAAAAAAAAGAATCTGTAGAATAGATCGAAGACAGTGAGAGATGTACGTTAAGAATTTTGCTGTGGTTTTCGTCATCCTCTACTAGCTTCCTTCTCTTATAGCTGGTCTCCTCCATTGGAACCCTAAAAAACACAAGAAGTTCTGATTATTTCTATTCAAGTTAGGGAAAAAATATGAATCACTACGCATAATTGTACGAGGAATCACCTTGATGATACAATTTAATCGTCAGATCGAAGAATATGAATGAATTGAAAACTAGAGGACTGCTACAGGGAGCCTGTTTTTGTGACGCAATTTGTTACAGATTTTGCAACGATATTTGTAACAGTTATTTATAACATTTATAAGCGTTATATGTTTCTGACACTTATATTGTAACAATTTTGTAACATTCAGCAAAGTTTTAAATCTGATGGCTGAATTTTGTTGGCAACCAACGATCAAGATTAAAATTAAAAGTTTAGGTGTCGGTTTTTTTGACCACTTTCATGCCTAATTAGCCGTCAATCGGGTCGACTTCCAACCGTTTTCATTGCTCCTAACCATAGTCGGGGACGATAACTCTCCGATTGTTGATTCAATTTCGAGAAAAAACGAACAATATCCATTCAATTGGATCGATTAAAAATGAAAAAAAAGCGTTGCAAACAATGCATTTTTAGCCCCCGTATTGACAGTATAAAAAGGAACTCCCTTCGGTCGTCCCGATTAATTTAAAGCAGCTTCCTTCTCTCCTCTATCACAGTAATCAGGGATTTCTTTCTTCTTCTTTTTTTGTTCGACTCTGAGGGGTTGGGAGCTTCCTAATGGGCCCTTCGTGATGCACCCCGGCCCTTATAAGATTTGTGTGCCAAGAGAAAGCCCCATTCAAAGGCTTACTTATTACCCTTCCTCATCGCTAACCTACATTACCCTTCTTCACAACTAACCTCAATCTAATTCGGTTTTAACTTGAAATTAGAAAATCAAGAATTGGTGAATGAAGGAGTGGAAAGAAAAGATTATACTCCATAACTGATGTTACAAGGTAACAATCAAAAGATCTACCTTTTATTTCTTCTCTTGATAGGTTAACAAGTCAGATTGGATCAAGTTAGGGGTTAAAATTAGGTTCCTGGAACAGTTTATGATCAGAGAGTTTTTATTTTCTCAACCTTAAATTAGAAAGTATCGCTGGTAAACATTTGCAGCCGTAAAAGAGTACTATGGTTGTGAGATTATAAACTCTCAACCATAAGTGCTTATGTACGGGTAGAATTTTCCTAGCTGTAAGTAGTTCTGATAACCAAAAAAAATTATATGTTGGGTTTACGTATAGGTACTTCCCACCATAATAGTCAAAATCCACTGTTATAACGCTTATATCTTACCGTAGTTTGATACTTATAGTTAGGAAGTTCAAAATTATCAACCATAAATTTGCTCAAGGATGGGTCGTATCGATGTCCCATCTACAATAGTTAAAAAAAAATCCAAATTTTAATTGTTTGTAATATTTAAACAATTTTATATAATATGTATCAAACTTTTTTATGCATGTATATATTGAACATAATTTTAAAAAAAATA
Source organism: Papaver somniferum (assembly GCF_003573695.1). Lineage (NCBI taxonomy): Eukaryota > Viridiplantae > Streptophyta > Magnoliopsida > Ranunculales > Papaveraceae > Papaver > Papaver somniferum. The sequence goes on from NC_039368.1 coordinate 30,159,055, forward strand.
GAAAAAGAAAGGAAAAGAAGGAAAAGAGAACGCAATAAGTAACACTAAGAAATGACCTGACTCCGACCCTCTTCAGAACAATTGAGTTTGTATTTGTGAGATGAAGGAGTATTATTCTGTTAAAAAAACACTTAAGAAGAAGTTTGGACTAGATTCTTTCGTCGATGGTGGAACGTGCATCGTTGGTGTTGGAAGAGACATCGTTTAGAAAAATATCATCTCATTATGGGAGATAAGTATTATGTTATTTTGGTTAGACATTATGCAGTAATTTTGGAGCTTTTTGTTCATGAAATTTATTTTAGGGTTTATGATCAACACAATGTTGGATCATAGTTGTTGAATGATTCGTCAATCGTTGGGTGTTATTCTCTATTTAGTGTTTCCAAAATAATGAAGAAGTTTTAACTATTTGGTGGATGTGGGCATATTTCCGAACTAATTTAAATCTTTTGTGTTGTACTTATTGCTTCATTTATGTTTGCATTGCTTATCTTTCATTTTACGCCGAAAAGTTGTGCATGTTAGAGCACTGCTCGGTCAAACTCGCAAGCGTTACTATCTCAATCTTGTTTGTCAATTTTAGTTGCCAAAACTATAAGTCTTGATTTCTAGTCTAATTATAGTGATGTCTCGGACTAGGATAGTAAGTGTAGTTGAGCTTTGGACTCCGCGACGTTCATCAAATGAAGACGAATAACTACTCAAGGGAACTTGTCGAACTTCATCAACCAAAAGGTATGTGGAGACTTGAACTTATCTATCACTCAAAAGTCTATCTATTTTATCTCTTATTTTGAGACAAAAGTCATATTGCTATATAGACTTCAATTATACGCATTTGATGTTTTGAGCCGAGTTTATCTCGCTTATCAATTTCCCGAAATATGTGTTGGTAAGCTTTTGCTTTAACCTAATTCATCTTTTATTCTTGACGCAAGTCAAAAGATGATCATGTGAAAATCTCCTTGTAACATCTTACATGATTTGTGTGAGACAATCATTCGGTGTAGAGTCGGAATATTTCGTATTGATCATTCAATCACTTGAAATTTGCTTCGAAGCTAATAGTTTTTGTGAGACAGTTATTTTCGTCTTCTAAGAATGTTTCAACGATTGAAATGGGGGTTTAGAACATATAACCAAGATTGGATATAAACATAGTGTGTGTATTCACATTTATGTAAAGTCCAAATACGTGAACCTTGGTATGCGTACCCGTAGTGTACTGGTGTGTTATGGAAGTCCAGAAACTAAGTATGCGTACCCGTACGCTTACTGGCGGAATTTCATGTTCCGTGAATTTCTGCTGGAGTTTGAAGCGTACTAAGTATGCCTACCCGTTCGCATACTGGCGAAACCCAAACTCTGTCCGGCTACTTAAGTATGCGTACCTGTTTGCATACTTGAATAGATTATGTTTTAAAATTGGTTTGTTGATGAACTAATATATTTATAAATTAAGGAATGCAATCTTTTGCAAACCGTGGCTATAATGTTCATGAAACGATTCAAGTAAATCAAAACCGATTTTGCTTCAATAGTGTCTTGTATACTTCTATAAGAATGTAAACAATTGAAAAACTCTCTAACTAGTTTCATTTGAGTCATTTGAACTAGTTATGATAAAGATGAATTAGGTTAATATGAAAGTGCTCATATGACTAACCTCGGTTAACCATTGTTGAACCAACCAAGTGTACATGTTTAGGTACGGTTACCTTTACCTAAATGTTGGTGCATTTCATTTGTGTATAACAAGCTAAGTTCGATCTATGGTTGAAAGATATTAACTTGAGTCTAATCAGGTTTTCATCTGACCGTGAATATTGAATGCTTTGTTACCAAGGTAACTTAGATTGCAAACCCTGATTTGAAATCTATATAAAGGTGCACTCTAGCAACTGGGAAACCTCCACACCTCTTGTGTGATACTAGTTTCTACTAGAGTCGATTCTCCTTAAACCTTAAGTTTTTCACTAAACCCTGTAGGTTAACGACTTAAATACTTCATTGGGATTGTGAAGCCAGACCCAAGTATTTTCTATGTAGTTGCGTGTTCTGATCTTGCTGTTTTCTATTGTGATTGAGTATTATCTTCTTTAAGATTTGCTCAAGATTTATCTCTGCTAGGAAACATTGAAAAGTAGTCACAAACATCTTCGTATCGTCGTTTGTGATTCCACAAGGTTGTTCTTCGGGAATATAAGACTGGTTTATCAATTAGTCCCTGTTCACCTTGATTTATCAAAAGACGGAACAAAAATCGTATCTATATATGTGGGAGACAGGTTTATCTATTCAATAGACTTTTTTATGTGATACAAATTTGTTTATCAAGTCTTCGACTTTGGGTCGTATAAACTGTTAGTTGTGGGTGAGATCATCTAAGGGAATCAAATGCGCAGAATCAAGTGTGGTTCAAGAGGCGTAAGGAACGTAATTGTACCTTGATCGGTGTGAGATTGGTAGGGATCAACTACATTCCAGTACGAAGTTAGCTTGGAGTAGGCTAGTGTTTATAGCGTCTTAATACAGTGTGGTGTTCAAATCTGGACTAGGTCCCGGGGTTTTTCTGCATTTGCAGTTTCCTCGTTAACAAAATTTATGGTGTCTGTATTATTTCTTTTCCGCATTATATTTGTTTATATAATAGAAATATCATAGGTTGTGCGTATGTTCAATCAATTATATAATCCAACCTGACTGACACTTGAACATTAATCTTTGGTGTCGTTCAAGTTATTTCTCATTATTCAATCGTGCTCGCAAATTCATATTTGTTTGATTGCGGATTGAATTGAGAAATTGAGATATATACTTTTTGATATAATTTTCTTAAGATTGAGGGTAATTGTCTAGTTGATTCTCTTGAAAGTATATTGGAGTTTATCCATACAGATTGCTAAGTGAAATATTGGGCATGGTTGTTAGACCCCCGTTTTTCAGTGCAGAGTTAATTAGTTGGTATTTTCCACACAAGTGGTGTTGTGAAGGCGGAAAATATCGAAGTTAATTAGAAGTGAGGATGTTTGGTTTTCTGCTGATAGCGGAAAGTTTTGGTTTCAAAGGATATGATGTTACCAAATATTCGAAGATGCTTAGGTTAATGTTATCAAGCATTCGGGCTTGAATGGCTTGATGTTATTAATTTCGGATATGAATCAAGATAAAAAAAAATGAGATTATTTGATATTGTACCGCATTCGTTCTTGGTGGTGCTCCACATTTGAAGGATTTGATGGTATATTTCTTGAAGCGTATAACTCTGTGTATTTCGTATAGAGCCAAGTAAGTATTTGTGTAACCATATCATGTCTAGTTGATTGTTTTTATTACTTCGTTTCGTATGAGTCTCTTATGGACTATTTAGTAAGACCGAGTTTGTTTTCATTTGGGTGTCTTTGCTTTGCAAATCATGTTTTAAGAAAACATGGGCGTCGTGTTGAAGATACATGCTTCAGTTTGTATTTTGGTGGAAGTAAAAATAAGGCAATTTGTAGTATATCAAATTCTATCATATATTGTTCCGGTACGAAGTGTGCAAGGTTGTTACGGTTTTCATCAGTTTGATCATGTTTTTGTTAGTCTTTTGAGATAAAAAGTCGAAGGATATTAAAAGGAAGTCATACTCTAAGATGTTACGGATTTAATTTCATAAGGCAAGGAATATTTGGAAAGATTTTTTGCAAAGATTTCGTTTTGAGAATTGTTGGCTGTTATCAAGGATCAACATGTACGTTTCAGTTTCGAAGAGTTTGATTTCATTTAGTTTACTTGTTGCGCATGGATACAAGTAAATTGAAGTTTTATGATCTTTTGATGAGATGTGGTATGTTTTTCTACTTCGTATGTGTAGGTTTCAGTTGTGCATGAGATATGGTTTCTTACTTTTGAATAAGAAACAATTTTGTCAACACAAGTTATAGCATATACGTTTCAGACATATGATTGAGAAAGGATTATTTTGTTGTCTTGAGTCTTACTTGGTAAAACTTGTAAGTTTGGAATTATGTGAACGTTTTAGCTTCAAAGGGTGTGTACCCTTGGAGAGTGACGTGGATGCAAGATTGGGTATTGTTATATTCCGTATGCATGATATGTTTAGTCTTTTTAGATGTTTCAGGCATCTTTCTTATTATTCCCGAGAAACATACTGGATAAATTATGACCTTTATTTCATTGTTTTTTTCGATGGATGATTTTTACAGTATATCATTGTGGAATCATCGAAGTGGTTTAAAGTGCAAGACCGTTTTGAGAAACAGGTTGGTCTTAGTGTTGATACGTTCCAATTTGGAGGTGAAGACCCGTTTGTGTGGAAAAAAGTATCGTTTGGGCACTTTATAAATTTAGGTACAATTTTATTGTTTGGTGTGGAAAGAGATTTTATTGCATACTACTTGGAGAAAGAACAATGCATGCATGTTGTTCAAGTTTCTTGGACAAGTTGGGGACTGAATTTTCGGTGTGTTATCTGATGAATCTTTTATAATAAACTGTTATCTGGTGAAATACTTTTGGAGTGATCAAGTTTTGGTTGTCAAGTTTATTTCTTGTAAGAGGAAACAGTTTTAGTGTTACTGTTGAGGAAGGTGTTCTTTCTCAGGTGTTCCAGAAGTTGTATTTGTAATTCTTAATCATTTCTGAACTCTCGGTAGAGAGTGTTATGTTATAACAGTGATGGTGTTTTGAGATGTTTTTGGTTTGGGTGGAGCATTGTGCTCTTTCTCTCATCTATTACAAATAATGAGATTGCGGTTTCAATAGTAACAAAGGCGATAATATATAAGATCAGAGATTTATCTTGGGAAGTCTAGCTATTCAACAACAATTTAGTTTTATCATCCTTTTGCATCTTATCTTAGCGTGAATTACATAAGAACTTATTACGGTTGCTTAAGAGCAAAATAGTTAATATGGTTGTACAGGCCGATAATATCAGAATTTATCTACATCGGATTTAACCTATACGATACGCGAACTATCGGCAATACATGAATATTATAATAATATCGGTTGTACTAGTCGTATCACACTGATATATTGTTCACTGTATGGGCCGATAAAATCGGTAAAGATACAAATGTATTTATTAACAATGTTTTTTTTTTTTGTCCTTTTTGTTTTGATTTTACTTATGATACAAATTTTATGTGTCGAGATGTTATGTTATCAAATGACACTAATTAAATCGATGCTTTTACATTATAAATGTCTTACATTAAAACTTTGAGTAACATAATGCAGATCTACCTATAAATTATAAAATTACAAATTTAATTGTGTATCACCGATAAAATCCGTTATAATCATTTGTCTAGGTGTGTTTCTCGTCGATAGGAAACCGATATACGATATTAACTACTTTGCTTAAAAGTAAGAAGACAATGGGTAAGCACAACGACGTGTTGGATAGTTAGTTAGGAGTCAACGAAGCTGCGTAAGGTTAAGAAGATGACTGGGTGTGTTTGGGTCTTCGCATGTTATGGAGGATAATTTGATACATCTTGTTTGGAACATTATTGATACACATTTTGGAGTAAGGTTGACTAAAAAATATGCACATGATATTTTCCTCCGTGGTTAATCACATTGCTATCCGAGTCATGTTAATTTTGCTGTGACGGATTGACTTGGTCGACAAAATCGAAACTGCATTCTTACATGTAGATTTGGAGGAGGAAATTAATTTGTCACAACCTGTTTGGTTTGAGGTTGATGGTTTATTCGGAAGTTTGGTATGTCATCTTTTGGAGCCTCTGGTTTCTTTTTTCACTAACTTAGCAATTCTAAAGCTTGACATGTTTGGTTTATTGTTATCTCGTTACTCGTTTTGGGAGTATGTTCATGGAAAATATCAAATTAAGTTTGATCGTTTGAAGAACAATCGAGTTTGGATTTTTGATACAAAGGAATGTTGTTCTGTTAAGAAGACACATAAGAAGAAGTTTGGACGAGATTTTGTGACTGCGATCATTCGGGGGTTAAGTTGGTGCTTAATGGAGTTTGCTCGTCCTGACATCCTTTTGGATGCTAAGGTGATTGTTGTGGTTTGAAGATCGTCTCAGATTAGTTGAATCTTTATCGGGGTGTGGAGATTTGTTGAAAAATAGACAAGGTGGAGATTGTTGGTGTTTTGGGAGGTTCTGGAATATTCCGGAACACGCTAGAAATCCTTTGTATAAGGAAGTTTCGTAGTTTATTAGGTTTATTTCCATATTGAGATAGATTTCCAAATTAATATTAGGTTTCCTAGTTGTTTAGGGTTTCCTTTTCGAAGGAAACTAATACTTGGGAATCAAGTTATGGCTAATATATAAGGAGTCTTTTACGGTGATTGTTAGGCACATAATTCCATGATTTTCTCGAGAGTTAGAGAATAGACAATGTGATTCTCTAAGATTTCGAGGGATTCCATCCCACCTCTTGGGTGGAGTTTTAGGTAGAAGAGAGAGACCATTCTCTAGTGTTTGGGAGATACACCGTTGATGTTGAGAGGTTACATCGTTATGGTTTAGTGGAGAATAATCAATTGAGTAATTATTCCTTATGAAGATGTGGAAGACATCGTTTAGTGAAGAGAACATCATCTTGTTCGTTGATGGTGAAACATGCAACATTGGTGTTGAAAAAGACATCGTTTAGAAGAAAATCATCTTGTTATGGGAGATAAGTATTATCTTATTTGGTTGGACATTATTCAGTATTTTTGGAGCGTTTTGTCATGACGACTTTTTTAAGGATTATGATCAATTTACAATGTCGGATCATAGTTGTTGATTGATTCGTTAATCGTGGAGTGTAATTCTCTATTTAGTGGTTCCATAATAATGAGGAGGATGTAGATATTTGGTGGACATATTGCCGAACCACGATAAATCTTATGTGTTGTACTTATTGTTTCTTTATATTTACATTGTTTATCTTTCGATCTACATCGGTCCGATGATCTAGTGTCTTGTGAGTTAATTTAATTTGGATTTCCCCAACAAGGGGTGCAGAGTTAGTTGGTATTTTCTAAAATATATTTTTCCTGACAAGGCGAATGAGAGACTTTTGGGTGAGCCAAGAGATAGATTGGTCTTGTTCAGTCACAAACTTTAATGAGATGCTAGGATTTGTGCCGCAAAGGTATGATTGTATGTGTTATTTTAGTTTATGGATTTTACTATAACAATAAAAAGTTTATGATTTGTGTAGATGAGCAAGAGGTTGCATACTGAAACACCAGCATGGGAAGTTTATATCGTTGGAGAGAGAGCACAAAGCAAAGGTAATAATCTAATTCCAAGATTGTATATGTTATTTTAATTTATGGATTTTACTGTAACAACAAAAAATTTATGATTTGTGTAGATGAGCAAGAGGTTACATACTGAAACACCAACATGGGAAGTTTATGTCGTTGGAGAGAGAACACGAAGCAAAGATAATAATCTAATTCCAAGATTGTATATGTTATTTTAATTTATGGATTTTACTGTAATAACAAAAAATTTATGATTTGTGTAGAAGAGTAAGAGGTTACATATTGAAACACCAGCATGGAAAGTTTATGTCGTTGGAGGAAGAGCATCAAGCGACAGTAGCGCTGCCATGGTACAATCGTCGGGGTTACTGGAATTGAATCTCCATGTAAGCAATATGATGTTGTTACTTTTTATGGATTTAAGGAAAGATTATGGCCTAAAACCATGATTTTTCATCTCTCATTCCGCAAGATGTGTATTACCCTGGACGATGCTCACTAAATTACCAGGCTGGCCTTGGATCTAAAAGTTGTATTTGATGGTTTCGACAACTTTATTCCATTTGAATATGTTTATGTCTTGGTAAGAGATTGTCTTGTATGGGACAAAGTTGAAACCCAAGAAGAGTTTGAGGTTGGCGGAGAAGTCAAACCTAAAGCAAAAAGGATAAAAGAGTAACAGGTGATCCTTGTGAAGTATTTGTTACTGCAAGAAAGATTAACCTGGATTGTTTGAGAAAAGTTTGATAGCTCTGGAAATGAAGTGATGGGCGAAGCTTACTTGTTGGACGATCTCGACACTATCCTTTTCCCCATTTTACCGGTAACAAGGTCGGTGCTTTTTGTTTACAATGGTTAGAGGTGTCAAACAGGTAGGCCTAGCTAGGCCTGGCCGGTTTTATCTCAGCCTAGCAGAAGGGGCGTATAATTTTAGCAAAAAAAAAAAATTCACAACACGCTTTGTTGCTACTATGGGTCCTGAAGCATAAGGGGCCTAAATTTAATAGGGCCCTTGAAGTAAAAGGTCAAGTTGGGGAAGTAAAAGGTCAAGTTGGGGAAGTGATTCAGATTTCTCACAATAATTCAAGAATAAAAATGGAGGAATGGAGAAACTGTTAATGGTAGAGCCGCTGAGAAAGTAGAGTTGCGAGTGAATTCACTGTGTATTGCAAGATATGAGAAAATCATTAATAACAAAGAAGTAACTAAAGATAGAATTGGTAAACCTTAATCCACACAACATAAAATAAGGTAAAAAAAATTCTAATCATGGGCAATAAGATAATAAAAGTACAAAATATCCATACAAAAACTAATAATGAGACCAAGCCAGCAACTTCTTTATCTTCAATGGTAACATCAAACTTACATTTTTAACTCTGGGTCCACTTTCAGTTCCAAATCTTCAATAGCCATGTCAAGACAATCCTCACAGACCATGGGATGTAGATCAGTAATGCCGGTAGGAGAGATACGCTTAGATACAAATAAACCTCCAGTCAAAGGATCCTCCTTAGCCTTTCGCATTGATCTGAATAAGACATAGGCATGCTCATCTTTTGTGAGATTACCATTTTCAATGGTAAGACATTCCCTATCCAACTTATCATCCGCGGTTTGTTGATGTGAATAGTAGAATAATAACTCTGATTCAGCTTTATCACCACCCGATCCTCGACAAATATAACCAACACTTGTCTTATTATCATCATTTATTTTCGCTATCGTTCCATCACAACGGTCAGCATCAATTATTTCCATACAGTTGTCTCTATTAGCATACCACATACTAGGGACTCTCCCCTAATTTAAAAAACATAAGATTATACATAAGTATGAAATATAACCGTTACCATTTTCTTATTATACTTTTTTTAAGTATATATATTGTAAAACCAAGGAAAATTGAACTCACCTTCTCCTGGTCTTCAATGTAAGCACCAAACACAATTCCACAGCCAACCTTACTCATATCATATTCTTTCGGAAATCCTTCTTTCACCAAATCGTCTTCCGTAAAAACATGTTCTTTAAGAATTTTTTGAGTCTCTTCTGCACAATTTTGGGGAAGCCACTCCGACTTGTTTCCTTCAACCTGCACAATTAGTTAATAGATTATAAGTACTTTTTTAAAGAACGGTGTATGAAGATAGCATTTAAAGATTTCAATTTATTTAATCAACACTCCCCAAGTCTCACCGTAAATAACCAGTGGCACAAAACATATAAATGAGCAAAATGTGCATTACCTTTGGCTTTAGATAATCAAAAATATGATTGGACCAGAAATTCGAGCCATGAACTGAAACTAGCATCTCTTCACCAAGCTGGAAAAGCTTGGGATAATCTCCTTTGTGAGGTTTAGCCCTGGTTACATTTTTTATTTTCTCGGCAGTATCTGTATCGATCAATAGGTAAGCCAACCCGTTAACAATAAAGTACATCCCAGTTTTGTTGATAGCAGCAATGATGGTGGTTCCATTATATTGTCCAATAACCTGTATGACACAAAACCATTAGTGCACGTAGTACATGTATGAAACGGTTAATTTTTGAAGAAATGAGACATACTCATGGAAAGATTATTACTAGTTATCCTTATTTACTAGTTTGTCTTGTTTAAGCTACTGTTGCTTTAAAATCTTAAAACAGAGAATGCGTAATTCATTTCTATATTCCTAGCAATTCATTAGCATGTATACATTGATCTAAACATTCAATTGTAGACAGAATGGTAAACAATCTGATGCTTGTGCTTTCTCAAATTGAACTACCTAGCTAAGGCTGATACACATCCAAGTTTGCATTTACAGAGACATGTGAAGTGCCTCACTAATTGATTGCAGTTATTCACCTAGAGGTAAGGTTCCTGCCAACTCTGTAGCACATTACTGTGAATAATATGGTTTCCAAACTCTTTAACACACAACTGAACCAATAAAAATGAGCACAGAAACTTTGGTTCACATTCACAAATTTTATCACAACAAGCGATAAATGAGTGAATCAAATACATGTTGCAAACAAAAGCACATGAGGGAGGCAACATGTTTCTCTATGTACACTAACCTTAATAACCTCTCCGCCAATTCCATGCGCAGTTTTAGTTTGATCTCTGTAACTCGATCAACTTCATTGTCTGACTTAAGCATATCCCTGATAACAACAGTCTCATTCAAGATCAGGGAAGGAGTTCCAATTGGCTTGATTTTCTTCGCAGAGGGGTTAAAATCAAGTACATCAGCTGTTCCTAAAATAGAAACTGGTTCCTGAAGATTCAAATGCAAACCAATCAGCAAATAATTAAAATCTAAGATAGAAGCAAATCAACAATTTATTGGTAGGGTAAAAAATTAATAACGGGAAAGATAGACAAGTAACATTTGCAGCATTCAATTTATTGGTCGTCTTTCTAATGTCATACATTTGTTGTACCAAAAATAAAAGGTCCTAAGTTCCATGTTGCTTAACATGAGAGTCAATGGAGAAACAAAATTCACATTTTTCCTGATGTTTGACCAGATGCCCAAAAGCAAATGCAGCATGCATTTTAGAAATTTGATTTTTAACTTAAAAAGGACACATCAGATCTTGTTGCAAACCAAACCCCGTACGGCAACAACTCCAGTACCGGAAGGTGCAAAAGGGCCATAAAATGTTGCACTGATGTTTGTATGTAACAATTGAAGTTTCTGGAAGTCCAATACTTGAAATATCAAAACTTAAGTGTAGCATAGTAACACAAAAAGGCCTGAAGATCCAGATACAACCAAACAGATTGATACAAGTGGGTATACAATTTGGACTCAGAGATAAGATTCCTGCCAACTTTGCAGTACATTCTTTAACACAACTGAGAACCAATAGAAATGACCACAAAAACCACATAAACTTTGGTGCTCATTCCCAAATTTTATCACAGCAATGATAAATGAGTTTACTATAATTTAATTACACATAGCAAACACAGAAGAAGAGAACATGTTTCTGTGTATACTAACCTCATTAATCTTCCCCTGAATTCGATGCGCAGTTTTAGTTTTGACATTTTTAAACCGATTGACTTCATCATCTGATGTAAACATGTCCTTGATAAGTGCAGTCTCGTTCATAATCAAGCATGGAGTTCCAATCCGCTTGATTCTCTCAACTATCTTCGCAGTGTGGTAACTCTTGAGTACATCAGCTGTTGCTACAATCCGAAATGGTGCCTGAAGATTAAATGCAAGCTACTCAGCAAATAAAAAATCCAGGATAGAAGCAAATTAACAATTTATTTGTAGGATAACCACTTTATAGAGGGAAAGACAGACAAGTAACATTTGATACATGAATGTAACTGCACTTTAATTTCATACATTTATCACACTAATGCTAATAAGTACAAAAATGGAAGGTCCAAACTTTCATGAAAACAAGTGCATGAAACTCTATGCGAAAATCTGCCTTCCTACCACTGAACATCTAAACTCTATGGAAACATCTAAATACTGAACATGCCAGCAAAAACTGCATACAAACAGAAAAGCCAAAATGATAGAGAACCCAACGTTCTTACCACCCACTGTGCACGCAACCCAGACCCCGAACCAAACAGCTTCGGGTGGACAATGATCACTGCACGCCGTTGTTCGATCTTCTGCCGCTTCTGCCCTGGACCATCCTTGAGCTTCTCTCCATAAATATCTATGCACCTTTTTCTCACATTCTCTGTTGCTATCTTTTTCTCCTCTATCACCAACACATGTTTACTTTCATCGGATTCGTTCAGCTTCTTTTGCCTCTGATAAATAAACATGAGTAATCAGATACGACCAGTTAAAATTGTGAACAGTAACTCCCAATTGAGATTACAAGAAAACCTTATTGACTGAATCCTGCCAAACAAGATTGCCAGGTTCCAGGGGCGTCGTTAGTGGGTGGAAGTTGCAAGGAACCTCAATTTGGGTCCACTCAGACGAGTGAATGGTATCACTCATACAAATTGTGCAATCAAATGGGCACTTTGCAATCCCTTCTCTAGGTTGACCATCATTCCGTCGCAATCTAATAGGGAGCTCTGATTTCACTGCAGCCTGCACAATAGCAATACCATTAAGAACACGAACAGGCCTGGAGATCCATACAAGTCGGTACACAATTTGGATATTCACTTAGAGATAAGTTTCCTGCCAAGGCCGTAGCATATTCTTTAACACAACTGAGAACCAATAGAAATGACCACAAAAACGACAGAGACTTCGGTGCTCATTCACAAATTTTTATCAAACCAAAGATAAATGAGTGGAAAATATTTCACTATAATTTAAATACACATAGCAAACACAGAAGAGAGACAACGTGTTTCTATGTATACCAACCTCATTAATCTTCCACCGAATTCCATGCGCAGTATTAATTTTGACATCTCTAAACCGATCGACTTCATCATCTGATGTAAACATGTCCTTGATAAGAGCAGTCTCGTTCAAAATCAAGCATGGAGTTCCAATCCGCTTGATTTTCTCAATTATCTTCACAGTGTGGTTAAATTTGAGTACATCAGCCGAAATGGTGCCTGAAGATTTAAATGCAAGCTACTCAGCAAATAAAAAATCCAGGATAGAAGCAAATTAACAATTTATCTGTAGGATAACCACTTTATAGAGGGAAAGACAGACAAGTAACATTTGATACATGAATGTAACTGCTCTTTAATTTCATACATTTGTCACAGTAATGCTAATAAGTACAAAAATGAAAGGTCCTAACTTCCATATTGCTGAACATTAGAGTCAAGGGAGGTACAAAATTCATGTTTTTCCTGATATTTGACCAGATGCCCATAAGGAATCAAGCATAAGCAACAAGCATTTGATTTTAGATAATTTAAAGTATTTAACTTAAAAAGAACACATCAGACCTTGTTGAACATTAGGTAAGCCCCTCTTCTGAAACTTTCAATCTCCAAGTGTGGTTCTTCTATATTAATCTGCATCTGGTCAAAGTATTTATTCCAACAAAAAAAGTATGAAAATCAATTATCGATCGCCTGTTAAAAGTGTAGGAGATAGATATGAATAACTGTTTAAATCAACCAAAACGCAGAAACTAAAATATTTTCAGCGAGTACCTGCTTATCATTGCCGGCAACTGGCGGTAAACGGATAGGGTCAGCTGAGAGTGTAACATCAGCAAAGAGTGTAACATCAGCTAAAGGGTAATCACCAACACCAGCAATATGCACCTAGACAGTACCAACAAGATGTCTTAAGTAAGCATGTGGCTTCAGGAAAACTAGATTGTTAAGGCATGGAAAGGTAACATCCACTTGGCTGGTTCATTTTAAAAAACTATGCAATTTGAAGTCTAAAATTGGTAACAATCTTCCTCGGAGCTGAAGAAAAAAGTTACCATCATAGTGGAATGTCAAACTCTTAAAAGAAAAATAATGGGATGACTTTAATGTAACATTAACAAGTTTGGATTATGATTCGTAAATTTATTGAATCACAAAAGAACATTCAGAACATTTTACTGTGACTTACCATTTCAAACCCATAATGCATCAACGAGCAATATCCCCGCGTTTGCGTACTTTGCAGCATCAATCATGCCATTCATATTATTAGGACACTCCACAAACTGTATCGGTCTTCAATTACCTAACAAGTGAACCAAACACAGAATGAGATAGATGACACAATGTCTACCACTGGTCTAGTATGTAGTTGATTAAACAAGTCAAGGCTAAATACCTGATACTATTGTACTGGGGTCTCGTATTTGGCCATGAATTTGATCTATGCGATTGTTCTTTAAAGCCTTAATCAACAAAGATTTCCCAACCTAGAATACAAAAACAAACACAAATCATCTAAAATTGCAATACCACTATCCTGATATAAAAACGAATCCATGGACTACAACAACAATGTTAAGAGTAGAAATAAAACCTAAAAATAAAACAGAAATTGAAGACAGTGGGAAGTGTACATGGATTTTATTCGGGTTTTGGTGGTAATAATTTAGCTTCCTCCTCTTTGTCTCCACCATTGAAACCCTAAAAAAACACAAAAAATCCCAATTATCTCTATTTAAGAGAGCAAGAGGGAAAAAAGAAAAGACTAATTAAAAGACAGGGAATAGAGTTGATGAGTATACTTAGGGCTGCACATGAGCCGGTACAGTCGGGTTTTCTGTTGGAACCGGTACCTGTACCTGGAGTTGATCGGTTCCTCATTTTGAGGACCTGTACCTGGACTTATACCTGTATCTGTAAGACCGGTCCGGTTTTAGACCGGTACCGGGTTTTTACCTGAAACTTTGATATAAAAATAACAACACAATTGCTCTCAAGAAAAAAAAGAATTACAAAATTAACAAAAGTTCCAAATTAAAGTCCTAGGATACATCTATTGAGTATCAGAAATAATTGTCCACACTCCAACTGCATCAGATTTCTTCATACACAAATACATCTCATTCTAAACTTAACCTTAATTTCTTTTTCATCTTTGTGCATCAATCATCCCTTCTTCCAAACACCACCATGTCAGGTTCTTGTTCCTGACAGAACCCTCAAATTGTTTACCATATCTTTGCTCAACTCCATCCTTCATCCACTGATCACAACACTGCCCAACATCATTTCTTGTTAGCTGGTCCACCTTCAGAATTCTTCTCAAGCAATTCTGCGAACAACTGAAGTGCATTTTTTGTGCGTGAGGAGGTTGTCTTCAACTTGCGGCTCCTACGAAATTTATTTGACTATGCTTTTCAAGCATTTTATTCAATCCAACAACAACCCCAAATCTCCTTGTCCCTGTACTTTACACTCCAGCCAACAACAGGACCAAGCTTTGCCTTCTTCTAAATGACAATTTATACACGTACAACACCACCAATTCAGCCAAGTTCAACTTGTTGGAACCTACTTTCACGACTACCAATTCAATCTCAGTTCCATTCCTCAACAACGACCATCATCACCAATTTATCAAACCTGAAAGTAGTAAAAAATCATAAGTCAATTTATAGCTATACAAATTAATCTGCATCTAAACCCAAATCCATCTCAAATAAAACCCTAGCTCTGATTCAATCATGCAATTAAACAATTAAACTGAGCATGCAATTAATTATGAAGAATCCATAGTTCATCAAACAAATTACCGAAAATCGGATGAGTGATTTACTGATTTACCTTGACCGAATCATACCTATATCATTACTTTCATCACCATCTTGATGAAGCTTCAATTGAAACAGTACTAGAAAAAGTAGAAGACGATGAATTAATGTCTGCTAATGGGTTTTTGAGATTGGGTTTCATATTCTTCTTTGATGAAGATAGAGATTCAATCTTCATGAGTTGATTTTATCTCTTCATTTCAAAATTGTAAAATTGATGAAGTGAAAGTAGTGAGTGTCGTTATTGATTAAACTTCAGTTGAGAAAATAAGAAGAAGAGGCAGGGAAGGAAGAACGAGTGAACTGAGTTCTATTTGGTAGATAAGATGCTATGAATAATCGATGGCTAGACTAGAAATCACTTATCTGGACAGTTATTATGCACCGGGTTTTTGGGTCCGGTGCTGCCTGGAATAGGTTAAGAACTGGTACCTGTCCCGATATATACCGGTTCTCATATTCCATTCCCATTCCCTGTACTTGTTACACCGGTTCTGGTTCGGTACCGGTTCTTTTTTTCGGTTCTGGTGCGGTTCACCGGTTCCGGTTCGGTTCTTGTGCAGCCTTAAGTATACTCAGTTCGCATTTCATTTCTGCGACGCATTTCTCAGGTCGGTGGAGAAGAGCTTAACCTGAATTCCAGCAGTCGAAATGCGAGGCGAAATTTTAAAGAGTTTTGCTCTTTTACATAGGGCCGTAGGGTTTGTCTGAGGGTTTGGGGTCCCTTGACCTTAACTTGACCATGACCCATTGGAAATTGGACTTCCGGAGTGCAAGCCCGTTTAAATCTAAACCTGTTTCTAATTTTTGCTTCCCAGGTAATCAAAAGTAGAAATCAGAAGCAAAACTATTTGGCAAATTAACAAAGAGACCAACTTCCATACCCCTAATTACTAAACCGATTATTTTTTTCAGCCCCTATATAAAATGGATCCTCATTTGGGGCATACAAGATAATTTTGGGGCATACAGATTTATTATGCCATCCAATGCAAGATGCTAAGGGGTGTACTAGTGATGCTTAAGTTACTGTAATACCCTTACATAGTTTAAATTACATTACTACCCTTCCACTTAATTAAATTCTAATCCTAAAACTCTCCCACTAATTAACCCATCCCCTAATTAACTATCCTCCCACTAATTAACCGTTATCCACTAATTAACCCACTAATTAATCCTAAAACCTTTAATTAAGATTTTTTTTTTTTTTAGTTTTAAAAACCAAAAACCCTTCTCTCTCCCTCTTCTTCTCATCTTTTTCTCCAAAATTTTTGAAATTCTAAAAATTTCTTTCTTCGATTAAGTTCTCGATTAAACACATACATGCCACCTCGTGTTAAACGATGCCCAACAAATACGGTGCCGAATCCTGGTGTTGCTTCTGTAGCATCTCAATCTAGGATTTTTGGAAAAGATGGAGATGAAGAGGATAGTGGATTGATTGGTGTTGGAGAGAGAGAAATAGACCCTGATTCTATAAAATTGCACATAGAAAGGTATTTCCCACAAACCCACTGCTTGGTTTTTCTTATTTCGTTGATTTATGACATGTAATCGAAGATTCCTCTAGGTTTTGGTAGTTCCAGAGTAGTGTTCGACTCAAATTTAACAGCCGAGCTTAATTTTTTTTCTCCAGACGAAGAACAGTTCGGCTGAAAAACATGTTGTGTTTTGAACATCGAATCATCCGAACCTACATGTTCGGATTATAAATATGTTTATGATAATCTGCTGAACTTCAATAATCCGTCGTACATTGTTCGGCTCATTTTGATAAATATCGAATGTGCCGAACTTGACTCTGTCTATGGCTAATAGATTCCTATAAACTTGTCCATTTATAGTTGACTTATCACATTGTTTAGTAGAATCATATTTATTTATTTTTGAAATTTAATTAAGGTTTATCATTTGTTTTAGCACCCATCCGGGAAAATTCAAAGAGAAGCTTAAAACAAGAACAATGGAAGTGACTCCTTCTAATTCAAAAACTCCCAAACCTCGAGGTGGTGGCACCAAAAACTTGCATGTAGGGAAAAGGCGAAATGAAACGTGTGGATGTTTGCCTGTAAAACAAGAGGATGATAATGATGAAAATAAGGGTGTAGTATGAGGTGATGATGAAGATGGTGGTGGAGGGGGAGAAGGGGATGATGAATATGGTGGTGATCGCGAACCTATAACTTGATTTTTCTTCTCAAAATTGATGCATGTCGTTTTAGACCTTTGGATGTATTTTTAATGATGTGGAAGATAATACGAATGATAAAATGTGGTGTAAAGAGATGATAAAGATTGAAAGATATCTTCTCAAGTATTTTCTTATATAGAGCTCTCAAAGTTAGGCTTTAGAATCCTTCCAAAACCGTTTCCCCTTGAGATAAAAGTCAATTTTACGTCCAAACATGCCCCATACCAGTGTCAGGTTCGGCTAATACCTTGCCAATCTTTCCCGGCCGAACCTGACAAATGAAATTTACCCCAGGTGGTTGTCAGGTTCGGCTGACTCGATTAGATTACTTTTAAGCCGAACTTATCTCTGTAAACACTTCGAAAATCTTGATTTGTAGGCTCCAGGTTCGGCTAACTCGTGATGATGAGTTATCAGCCGAACTTATCTATGTATACTCAAGTTTTTAGATTTTATTTTGATCATAACTTCTTCGTCCGATGTCGGAATGGCCTCATTTTTTTGCGTTGTTTTCGTCTTTTCATTATCTTGAAATGACGACAATATCTCATTGATTTGGATGAGTTTAATTTGGACGTTGATGTTCTCCATTTATAGACTTCACTACCGTTTGGGGTTAGGTTCGGCTCGCAATACTATTTGAAAGACGATCTTTGAAGTTCGGCTCATTAGCACATCCTCTTTAAGCCGAACCATAGAATTTATTTGGTGCGAAAATAATTATATGACAGTTCGCTTATAAAGAATTCAATCGTACAAACCGAACTGTTCTTATTTATCAAGGTTCGACATACAAATTATCTGCCGAACCTAACTCTTGCGCCTAATTACATACAAAAATCAAAACTTTTGGTGAATTCAAGCTACAAAACGGACATTAAACAACGTGTACAACCATACTATGTATTATTAGCATTGGGTTCCTTATCCATGTACCCATCTTCAAGATTTGGTTCCAAAAAGTCATCATCTTGAGATTGAGAAAAAAGTTGAGTTTGAGATTGTGTTTGGGTAAATTCATTTTCATAATCCAACAAATAAGCCATCTCCGGATCTCCATCGTAATTGATATGTATTTTCTTAGGTTTACGTGATGAAGTTTCACCTTCCTCACTCGAATTTGGATCACACATCCATCAACAAACAATATTTGTAAGAACTTCTACTACTCATTCATTATAATTACGAATAAAACTTCACCACTCAAGCTTGGATATGGCAGTATGGTAGCCTACTTAGGTATAATCAAGAAAATAACTGATCAACTTTCTGCATCAGGATCTGAAATCTCCGATGATGAACTTGTTGTATTGGTGTTAAATGGAATTGGAAGTGATTAAGTGCCTTTTGTACTTCAATTAGAATCAGAAATCCACCGATTTCTTTTGATGAACTTCATAATCTCATTCTTAGTGAAGAAATTGCGGTGAATGATGGATCCAAATCTTTACTTACTGAATCCAACATTAAAGCATTTGCATCTTTTCAGTCGCAACAGACATTGATATCTCAACATCGAAAAGCTTCTTCATCTGGTCCTCAGTTTTTTCTTCTTATGCTTCCAACTCAAAATATCGTGGTAGAGGTAATTTGTCTTATATTCCTTCTTTTAGAAGCAATATTCCTTACAATCTTATCTTTATAAGTAATTTTCAGTTACCCACTAGAGCTTCAACATTATCATATTTTCCAATGCGATCTGTACCTCCACCACCTCCATCACCACCACCAACAAATGAGATTCCTTGTTAAATATACAACAAAGCTGGTCATACTTCTCTTGCTTGTAGGCACCGTCTGAACTTTATATATCAAAGTGTGAACACTCCTCATAATTTGTATATCAACATATTCAGGAGCTAATAATCATCTAACTCCTAATGAAAGTGGACTTCAACTTTTATCTACTTATGACGATTCTGAATCAATCCATACTTCTAATAATGAAGGTATGAAAATAACTCATGCATGTTGTTCTTTTAACAATACCTCTATTCATAGCTTTGCTTTAAATGATGTCTTACTAATACCACGGGCCTCCAACAACTTATTGTTTGTCCATAAATTTACTAAGGATAATAATTGTTCAACAACATTTGAGTGTTCTGGTTTCTATGTGAAGGATCTCTCATCTGGAAGAATAACTTTAACAGTGTCAAATCCATTGTTGTCAACTACCAAGTCAATTGCTAGAATAGAAGTAGTGATACTCAGGAAAAAAAAACTTACTGCGCCATCATCAGCACTCACCAAATATACTACTGCTATGAAAAATTTCTATGCAAAAGAAACAAACAAATAGCTTAAAAAGCAACTACATCATCATTAACTCTCGATTCAAATGATGTTATGAAAGAATCATAAGAGATACAAATGAGAAACAAAGAAATTCAAAACCGATTTGAACTAAGAAATATAGAAAAGGAAGTTGCGTACAAAATGGGTCCAAAAAATTTACATCGTTAAGGATCTTCCCTAAGAACATCGACACCAGAGTATATTTTGGAATCAAGTTGCAACTAGTTCTTTCATTCTAAAGTTGGACGGTAAGTACAAGAAACCACGCCCATATTACGGACCAGCATACGTTTCTTCAAAGGCCATTCATGTTTAAAAAATTGTGCTACAAGTACAACGAGTTTCTCACTAGGCACAAAAAGGACAGGGTTGCGGCATAGGATGCATATACCAAATGGAGAGGAGAGTCGTTTTTGAAAAAGCGGGGGTCTAACAACCATACCCAATATTTCGCATAGCAATCTGTATGGACTAACTCCAACATACTTTTAAGAGAATCAACTAGACAGTCAGACTCAATCTTAATAAAAGTATATATCAAAGAGTTATATCTCAATTTCTCGATTCAATACTTACTCAATCAAACAAACATCTGCAAGTCTAATTGAATACAAGAGAAATCACTTGAACGGTACCAAAGACCAATGTTCAAGTATCAATCAATTTCAATCAACAACCAAAGGTTGTATTTTCCAATTGATCGATTTAACGCACAACCTGTGATATTTCAATTATATAACAAAATATAATGCGGAAAAGAAATAACACAGACACCAAAAGTTTTGTTAACGAGGAAACCGCAAATGCAGAAAAACCTCGGGACCTAGTCCAGATTGAACACACACTTTATTAAGCCGCTACAGACACTAGCCTACTACAAACTAACTTCGGTCTGGACTGTAGTTGAACCCCAATCAATCTCACACTGATCCAAGGTACAATTGCGCTCCTTATGTCTCTGATCCCAGCAGGATATTACGCACTTGATTCCCTTAGCTGATCTCACCCACAACTAAGAGTTGCTACGACCCAAAGTTGAAGACTTTAATAAACAAATTTGTATCACATAGAAAAGTCTACGGTAATAGATACATCTGTCTCCCATAGAAATACCTACGAGTTTTTGTTCCGTATTTTGATAAATCAAGGTGAATAGAAATCAATTGATAAACCAGACTTATATTCCCGAAGAACAACTCAATATTATCAATCACCTCACAATAATATTAAACGACTAGCGAAAGAAGATATTGCGGAATCACAAACGACGAGACGAAGATGTTTGTGACCACTTTTATATCTTGCCTATCGGAGAAATCAATCTCACGCCAATCTTACGATTGTACTTAGTACGATAGAAACAGCAAGATCAGATCACACAACTACAAGAAAAGTAGTATCGGTCTGGCTTCACAATCCCAATAAAGTCTTCAAGTCGTTAACCTACAGGGTCTCGGTAGAAACCTAAGGTTAAAGGAGAAACGACTCTAGATAATACAACTAGTATCACACAAGAGGTGTGGGGATTAGGTTTCCCAGTTGCTAGAGTTCTCCTTATATAGTCTTTCAAATCAGGGTTTCATGTTAGCTTAGTAACAAAGCATTCAATATTCACTGTTAGATTAAAACCTGATTAGATTCAAGCTAATATCTTTTAACCGTCAGATTGAAACTTAGCTTGTTACACACAAATGAAATGCACGTTTATTTAGGTTTGTGTAACCGAACCCAAACATGTAAATCTAGTTGGTTCAATAGTAGTTAACCAAATGGTTAACCATATGAGCACTTTCATATCAACCATATTCTTCTTTACCATAACTAGTTCAAATGACTCAAATGAACTAGTTGGAGAGTTGTTCAATTGCTTAGATCTTATAGAAGTATACAAGACACAATCGAAGCAAAAACGATTTGATTCACTTGAATCGATTCATGAACTTTATAGCCACAGTTTGCAAACTTGCATTCCTTAGTTAATATAAGTTTAAGTTCATGAATAATCGTTTTTAGAGAATAACCAACTTAAGTACGCGGACTTAAGTACCCGAAATAAGTTTGTTTTAAGTTCACAAACTCCAGCGGAAATTCCCGGGATGAGAACCTCCAACAGTGCGCGGACTCTAGTTCTGATTTTCCTGAGCAGCAAAGTACGCATACTTTGGTTCAAGGAATAAGGACTTATACATGTATGAGTTACCACACAATGCTTATATCCAACCATGGTTATATAACATAAACTCTCATTTCAATCATTGAAACATTCTTAGAGGACGTTATATAGTTGTTGTTCACACACTATTTTTCGTCAAAGCAATTTTCAAGTAATTGAAACTTAACATGACTTTCGTCACTAGTAAAGATGAACTTGGCCAAAGCGAAAACTTAACAACACATATTTCGAGAAATAGATAAGCGAGATAAACTCGGCTCAAAATAGCAAATGTGCATAATCAAAGTCTATATAGCGAAACGACTTTTGTCTCAAGATAGGATATAGAGTAGATAGACTTTTGAGTGATAGATAAGTTCAAGTCTCCATATACCTTTTAGTCGATGAAGTTCCACCAATTCCTTGAGTATTTCTTCGTCTTTGTATGATGATCGCCATGGAGTCTTGAGATCAACTACACTTTCTATCCTAGTCCGAGACTTAGCTATAAGTAGACTAGAAATCAAGACTTATAGTTTTGATCACTAACATTGACAAACATGCTTGAGATAGCAGCACATGCGAGTTCGACCGAGCAATGCTCTAACAATCTCCCCCTTCGTCAATTTTAGTGACAAAACTATCAATACATATGGAATACAAAATTAGATAAATAAACTTTTGTAGCTTCTCTTCCACATGCCTGATCTTCTTGGTTCTTCAACATTACTCGAAATCTTCGTCACTTCCAAGTACTCCAATGATCCCAAAGGTTGTAAGTTTAGTATCATCGTTGTTGAAAATCCGTAATCATAACAATGAGAAAATAAGAATTCTCAATCATTGTTATACAGTGTCATAGTATTATTACACAGTATCAAAGTTCAATTGTATCACAACTTCGACAATAATACTATGGTGATATGTATCACTCCCCCTTAGTCAATACTGCATCTCACATGGAAACTACTCCCCCTTACATAATGATCTGAAAACCATGTGTATTTGTAGTGTGAACTACACATTAATTCCTCCCTTTTTGTCAATAAAATTGGTAAAGGCACGAAAACTAGTGGAATCCTAATGAAATTTCCATAGAAACATTTCATGACCAAAAGAAAGCACATATCAACTTTTTAGATGCCATCATATAGCCGAAGCTAAATGCATTCATCAAGGAGTTTATAAAGTGTCATGTACCTGAGTACAATGACAAGGGGTGGATAGATTTGAGGATAAACCACTCTTGATTCTCACGAATCAAGCCAATTATCTGGTTCAATGAAGAACACAACCTAAGAACAATGTTCTCTGTTGATTAATAATTTGATAAAACTCTCTCTACAGGATTCTCTGACTTATAAAGGCAACTCAATCAAACCCTATAATCTAACGGCTACGAAGAGCCCAGGTGGTCACAACCGACACACCAATTACAACTACTAATTAGACTGATTACCATTAATTAAACTAGATTTACTTACTATTAATTTCAATTAACGCTCTGGTTAACGACAGACCGATATAGGATATGGGGCACCATCCTCTCTAGGGCAAGTGATATGACAATACCTTCCCCTCCAAAACATCCTTGTCCTCAAGGATGAAGAACTGAGCAGCAAGGTGGTCGTCCAGAATCTTGGAAAAATCATCTTGACTGCTTGCTGGTAGACTTTGATAGCAATAGCAAAATCATCTTGACTGCTTGCTGTTCTTGTAGGTTGAATCTACATAAGAGTTGTAACCACTTCCAGTTCTAGCAATGATATGAAAACATAGCTCCCTGTCTTCTTCTTCATAATGAATGACACAATCACGTATGGGCCAAGGATTGATTTCAGTAACAACACGGCTCCCTGACATCACCACCTCCTGAACCTTATTCGTAAAAGAGGAGTACGACGGTTTCAAACTGACTTTGTACCTTGCAATAAGGCCATCTTTTCCCTGTAGACAACTTACTTGCCATTTAAGAATTTGTTTGAGCTTGTACGCCCAACAACAAACAAGTCCATAACCTTCAGTACTACCAGTTCTGTATGCACTCATAGCAATACTTTCAAAAACATGGCAAGCATCTTGTAACTGTACAACAACTTTGGCAAGGATCCATACATGGATTCGCGATAGTACGCAATCCAACTGAGCATTATCATTTGCTGTCCATTGCAGTAGCAGAGAGATTGCCGACTGTGACACATTTGGAATGTGTATAACCCCGAGCATGAGTTGTATTACCCTTATCCTTCCATAGCATTCGAACTGGATACAACCCCTTGTTGGTTGATACTCCCAACTCATCATTCTATCACCAGAAAAAGGTTTAAGTTCGGGAATATACCAGTAGTGAAGATCAACCAAGTCATGATTTTCATTCCCATGTTGAAGAAGGTCACCATCACCCCTGTTCAAGTCCCACACAACACTCTCAAGCATGTTAACAAACAGCACCGGTACCATCTTTTTAAGCCACATTTGAATAGCAATTATATTCTTCATAAAAAATCCAGTCGTGGCCATTCCCTCATTCCTGGGTTCAAGCACTTTCCCTCTATCAAACAACAGACGATAGCTATTCATATAGACACGTGCTCCCGGTAGCTCGACAACAAGCCAGCGACAAGGAAGTAAATAACGAGTAAAATTGAATATACCCAATATCTGGCAGCAATAAGAACTATGCTGTTGAGCACCATAAATCGAGTGCACATAGCTTCAAGTGGAATAAAAATCTGCCAATATAATTCCCTCTTGAGGAGGATGACCTTCATAAAATTCAGATGTGGGTAACAGAGAATGATAGAACCTAATATCCAAGAGATTCGAATGACCCTTCACAACTGTGCGAATTGAAATAAGTAGCATCAGAAGGTATTTAAATTCCTGCAAAGGTATTGGCATCACATTACCCTGGATATATTCTCCTATTTTAACTTTCAACAATTCACAAGGTAGAACTACTCTGGCACTGACGCAACCAGCTTGGAGTCGCATAAGAGCATCAATTTTGCTAGGTGCTCCAGGTAACTTGACGACAAGCCATATAGTACCCCCACTTTCCCTACACCATAAGCTTGTTGAGAACAGTTTGCTCCTACAATTCCATCCAACTCTTCTCATATTACATAACTCACATGAAATCAGCTTAAATTTCCATTTCAACAGTACTACAAACACTAATACACTTGGAATGTGAAGCACAGTGGGAAGAGTTGATGGAAGCACACAATTTCATATAGGGCATAATAAAAAGATAGAAGATCAAACATGGGAGAGAATAGAATCGCCATTTTAACTCCCTCTAAAATAATAAGAACTCCATAGAGAACAGGTACAGGTATTTGATAATGCAAAAATAACCCCTTCTTAAAAGTCTGAAATCACTTATAATTAATGAAAGAACCATAGTTGAACTCACGACTTCAGTAAGTTGGTAAGCCAACTGATTTGCTGGCATATAAGCTGTAAGGAGTTTATTCAAACCAACACTCCATGGTTAAAACAAGTGACGAGCAAGATTACTAAGATTCACTTAACAGAACCCATGAGAAAAGATAGCTGAGGCATTGAACATATGTAGCTGTATATGTTTAGACCTTGGATCGAAAACTCCAGGACAGTAATAACACACGTATTGTTCGCCCATTGCTTCCCTCTGCACATACCAACTAATCTGAGCTTGCTGCGAAATTTTACCAGCTGAATGCAAGAACATAATCACTTGAGCAGACAAACTGTTTGCTGGAGAATCATCTTCCTTAATTGTTTCTTCGGGTAGCTCATGCATTCTTCTCTCAGCACTATTAACAATTACAAGCAGCTCCTTGAATTCTTCTTTCCCTTCACAGGATTCTATCCGCTTATAACTTCTCATGAACCTCAATAGCTTATTACAATAACTTCCAGCAACTATGAGAATCACAAAATCTTCATTCTCAGGAAAGATGTGTCTACCAGGTCTTTGATCAAACAACTTGCAAGTGCCACAGTTCTCACCCTCATTGGTAAGTAAAATACCAATCCAATTCGCAATCAACAGATATAATTGGTACCCATTTTTAAGAACAAGCTCATAAAAATTTATATTCCTTTCTGAAATTTTCACAAACAGACTATAACCATCACCATTGTCACGATTCTCAACTAACACAATTGCAAATGAATCCATAAATAAAAAATTGAATCGATACCCATGTTTTAAAACAATCTCATAAACAATTCTCCCCTTGTAATCACCCATTAAACCTGACTCATCTATCCTGGATCGAATATAGAACAAGTAGAAGCAAAATAAAGATGGAAATAAACAACTACAGACTTCTAGCAGGATTAGCAAAACCATTATTAGCTAGGATTCCAACATTTGAAGCAGTAAACAACCAATTCAGTAAGTATCCATTATTATTAACCAGCTCCTGAAAAATTTCTTTAAAAAATCTACCCAAAAATTTTGAACCCCCGAGAAAAGAAAACCCAAACTTAGAATCAACTTGTAATTTCACTTTTCCACGATCAAACATGTTACGAGAAGAATTAAGAATAATGTTAAAACACTCACCAAATTCAATCTGATTTTTCTCTTCAATATCATTCTCGGAAGCTTCAACAATTTCTTCGAATTGAAAACTCGCACACTCAGTTGAATCAACGTTTTCCTTGTCAACAACATAAGAAATTGATTTAACCCTAATTTTTGTAACCTCTTCATTCTCTTCTTCTTCGAATAAAAATAAGGAATCAATTCCTCTAGAGAATCATCTTCTTCTTCATCGACGGCAGGAGGAATCGATGTAGTACCCTTAATGAAAAGTATCAATATACACTTCTTCCTTGCTCTGTCTATGAGCTTTGCAAACTTCTGAAGATAGTACTCTCGAGTTTGCGAGTTATTCTCTCCATAATGGAACCGATATAACCCACAAAACTTACCATATTCCTTTCTTGCTTTATCTTCATTCTTCAAAGCTTTTAGCTGCAGTGGTGTAGCTTTCGGCATCTTCATGGATCGAAACTGCCCTAGATACCAATTGTCATGTACCTGAATACAGTGACAAGGGGTGGATAGATTCGAGTATAAACCTCTCTTGATTCTCACGAATCAAGCCAATTATCTGGTTCAATGAAGAACACGGGCACCTGGGGCGGAACTACAGCCAGACAAGGGCTGGCTTAAGCTACCCCTGAGAGCCCAAAAAACCTTGTTTTCCACTACCTATTTTAGTTGGGCTGCTAAAATTAAGCCCGCATACTAGGCTTAAGCCACCCCTAAGCCCAAAGCCACCCCTAGGTTATATTTCCAGTTCCGCCAGCTAAGAACAAAGTTCTCTGTTGATTAATAATTTGATAAAACTGGCTCTACAGGACTCTCTGGGCCTCTGGCTTATAAAGGCAACTCAATCAAACCCTATAATCTAACGGTTACGAAGAGCCCAGGTGGTCACACCCGACACACCAATTACAACTACTAATTAAACTGATTATCACTAGTTAAACTATATTTACTTACTATTAATTACAATTAAAGCTCTGGTTAACGACAGACCGATGTAGGATATGGGGCACCATCCTCTCTAGGGCCAGTGATATGACATAAAGATACAAGATAACCCCTATAATATTCCACAACCGCACTTCCCACAAAGATTTGGCAATTGAGCACATGTTCAATTAAGAACTCTCCCCCATAAAATGTCATTCCCGAAAGAACAACAAGAGCAACCTTCCTTTCATAAGAAAAGAAGGATTTCTTTAGACATAACAAATCACATACGAATATGATTTTGAATCCAAAAATACTCAATTAAATTAACCACAAGAAAACCCATGATTAATTTAATCGGAATACACAACTAAATTATCACAAGAGCGTGATTAATTCAATTGGACATGCTCGACATAAGAGAACTTATGGAGCCGCACAGTACATACATAAAATATGGATCAGGGAAGATCAATACCGCGGAATAGACAAGGATTCATTCTATTTTCCATCACCTTTTCATAATGACATACAATAGACATAATCCTCGTAAAAAAAAGTTCATCCTATCTTCCATCAATATTTGCATAATGACATATAACATGCTTAAAACTTTTGTAATGTAAAAAGTTCATTCATTCTTTTATCAATACATGCATATCGACATACGAAAGACTTAACTTTTTTTAAGGTATGGGACAATCATAGTTCACGGACGCAAACACGCATATCCCATAATAAGTTTGCAATATATATAAAACCATAAAGATTAATACTGCAAAAATCATCTTCCAAACAACTTTTTATAATTTAAGAAAATAAATCTAAAAATAATAAAGATGAAAACGTTGGACATAGCTATGTGTAATCACAATAATGGCTATTCCAGACTCTAGTTATTCTTCCTAAAACACAAGAATAAAATTATCATAAGAAGATTTACTAGACATTAAGACCTTTGAAGAATTCTTTATCGTCCCCGAACTCCTTGTCGTCAACAGTCATTGGGACATAAGGTTCATGAGTATAGGAGTTAATATCAATAAACCTTCTTGACTGATGTCGAACCAGGGCCTTCTGAATCTCAAGAGTCTTGACCACAAAAACCTTTATCTGTTGAATCTCCTTTCGTGTCTCCTTCAATACTTCAAGAACATCAGAAAACTTCTGAGAATTTGAAGGAACATCTCTTGGCTTCCTCACATTCCTTCTTTTTCTTTTCAAAGTTGGAGGCAACGGAGATTTCTCTATTCCTTCATGATTAATGGCTTGACAATCATATTAACATCTTTTCCATCAGAAGACATAATACTTGGAGTATCCATAAGCGTATGGGTTTGTGAGAGGAAATCACACTCAACAAGTAGTCTTAAGATAAAAGAAGTTTCAGGGAAGGAAAAAGGAACGTAGGGTTACGCAACCTTTAATAGGTTCGTGCACGCACAACTCTGAACCCTAGTGAGAGTAGAATTGTCGAGAATAAGCCTCCTTTATTTATAGACAGGACATCCCAACAAAAAAAATCTAAGAAAAGATGAAAACAAACTTTTCCTAAAGCCTGAGAGGTGCACAACCTTGTCTTTTTTGATCAGGAACATGATCCAAGATCAACAACTCAACACAATCAAGTTGTGTTGCGGTGAACAACAATCTGTCCACCATGTTCCTCTTGAGAGAAATCCATAGACCTCTGTCTATCAAAACAATTGGACCATACCTTCTTCTCTAATGGTCTTGTTTTATCTTTGGAAGCTAACTTCTTAGACGAAGATAAAATTTTACATACCTCAGCGGTCTTTTGAGCAAGTTTAAGCTTGCTTGCTAGTCGATTTTCTCTTCGTTGAAGTTTGTTGACATGTCTCAATTTGTGTTTGTACTTGTAACACTTTGATAGTTCATGACCTTTGAGTGAAAAATACGAGCACGTCAACCTTGAATGTAACTCAGGCATTTGAGATGTGCAAGATGTTAGACACATAGTTGAACCTGAAACATTATTCACAGAGTTTCCAATAGAAAGGTCAGTTTCATCTTCCAGATTGGTTGAGTTTTATTCTGAAAGAATATCAAGATTGATGTATGTATTGCTACAGATTTTTCGTCTTCATTAGAATCATAGTTGTCAGACATTTCATTAAGAACTTTGTTCCCAGTATATTTCTTTCGATTTGGACACTCATTTGAAAAATGACCAAAGCCTTTACACTTAAAGCACTTAGGCATATCCTCGTCATCAGTTTCATCATTATCCTATTTTAGGAGGAAGACGATTATGTGGTTTATCTGATGACTTGGATTTATCTCTGGAGAATCGTTTACTTCTCTTCAAAAGAAGATCCCTAAACTGCCTTGTGATCAACGAGACTGACTTTTCAAGATCTTCATTTGATGAATCAGCCTCAGAAAGATCATCTTCAGAGATGTAAATACTTTTACTTTTGTCAAGTAATTTAGTGCTTTAAAAGCAACATCCTTATTGGACTTGGACGTATGCTCATGATCAAAGATCTTTAACTTCCCAACCAGAGTATTGCTGGACAGCGTTGCGAGATTATTTTCTTCAATGATGGCATGCTTCTTAGAATCGTATCTACATGACAACGATCTGAGAATTTTCATAACAATGTCCTTTTCAGGAATGGTCTTGCCCAATGCAAAAGATGCATTAACAATTTCAGACACCTTGTGATTAAACTCATCAGATGTTTCTTCATCTGCCATATGAAGGTTTTCCCAATCAGAATTTAGGTTTTGAAGCCTAGCTTCTTTCTCACTGGTATTTCCTTCAAATACGGTTTCTAAGATATCCCGGGTTTCTTTAGAATTAATGCACGTAGTCACATGGTGCGGAAGATCTGGGGTAATGGCATGTATGATAGCATTTAAGCCGTCATAAATTTTCTTTGCAGCAAGGATTTCTTGTGGACTATATCTACCAATATCCTTAGGTATAGATACATCGCCTTCTGTATTAACCGGAGGATCATAACCATTAACAAATACGTACCCATGTTTGAAAATCATGAGCTTGAATAAAAGCACGCATAACAATTTTCCACCATAGGTAGTTTGAGCCATCGAAGACTGGTGGTACGGTTATGGAAATAGAATTCCTGTCCATAGATTCAGATCGCTACAAACACAGACGTGTAAGGTATTTAAACGTGTTTTCCTGCTCTGATACCAATTGAAAAAGCGGGGTCTAACAACCACACCCAATATTTCTCTTAACAATATGTATGGACTAACTCCAATATACTTTTAAGAGAATCAACTAGACAGTCAGACTTAATCTTAATAAAAGTATATCAAAGAGTTATATCTCACTTTGTCGATTCAATACTTACTCAATCAAACAAACATCTGCAAGTCTAATTGAATACAAGAGAAATCACTTGAACGGTACCAAAGACAAATGTTCAAGTATCAATCAATTTCAATCAACAACCAAAGGTTGGATTTTCCAATGATCGATTTAACGCAAAACCTATAATATTTCAATTATATAAAAAAATATAATGCGGAAAAGAAATAACACAGACACCAGAAGTTTTGTCAATGAGGAAACCGCAAATGCAGAAAAAACCCCGGGACCTAGTCCAGATTAAACACACGCTGTATTAAGCCGCTACATACACTAGCCTACTACAAACTAACTTCGGTCTAGACTGTAGTTGAACCCCAATAAATCTCACACTGATCCAAAGTACAACTGTGCTCCTTACATCTCTGATCCCAGCAGGATACTACGCACTTGATTCCCTTAGCTGATCTCACCCACAACTAAGAGTTGCTACGACCCAAAGTCGAAGTCTTTAATAAACAAATCTGTATCACACAGAAATGTCTACGGTAATAGATAAATCTGTCTCCCACAAAAATACAACAGTTTTTGTTCCGTATTTTGATAAACAGGGTGAACAGGAACCAATTGATAAAGCATACTTATATTCCCGAAGAACAACTCAGTATTATCAATCACCTCACAATAATCTTAATCGACTAGCGAAAGAAGATATTGTGGAATCACAAACGATGAGACGAAGATGTTTGTGACTACTTTTATATCTTGCCTATCGGAGAAATCAATCTCAGGCAAATCTTACGATTGTACTTAGTACGATAGAACCAACAAGATCAGATCACACAACTACAAGAAAAGTAGTATCGGTTTAGCTTCACAATCCCAATGAAGTCTTCAAGTCGTTAACCTACAGGGTCTCGGTAGAAACCTAAGGTTAAAGGAGAATCGACTCTAGCTAATACAACTAGTATCACACAGGAGGTGTGGGGATTAGGTTTTCCAGTTGATAGAGTTCTCCCTTATATAGTCTTTCAAATCAAGGTTTGCAATCAATGTTAGCTTAGTAACAAAGCATGCATTAAATATTCACCGTTAGATGAAAACCTGATTAGATTCAAGCTAATATCTTTCAATCGTTAGATCGAAACTTAGGTTGTTACACACAAATGAAATGCACGTTTATTTAGGTTTTTGTAACCGTACCCAAACATGTACATCTAGTTGGTTTAACAGTAGTTAACCAAATGATTATCCATATGAGCACTTTCATATCAACCATATTCATCTTTACCATAACTAGTTCAAATGACTCAAATTAATTAGTTAGATAGTTGCTCAATTGCATAGATCTTATAGAAGTATACAAGACACAATCGAAGCAAAAACGATTTGATTCACTCGAATCGATTCATGAACTTTATAGCCACGGTTTAAAAACTTGCATCCCCTAGTTAATATAAGTTTAAGTTCACGAATAATCGTTTTTAGAAAATAACCAACTTAAGTACGCGGACTTAAGTACCCGAAATAAGTTTGTTTTAAGTTCACAAACTCCAGCAGAAATTCTCGGGATGAGAACCTCCGGCAGTACGCAGACTTGGTACGCGGACTCTAGTTTCGGTTTTCCTGAGCAACAAAGTACGCATACTTTGGTTCAAGGAATAAGGAATTATACATGTATGAGTTACCACACAATGCTTATATCCAACCATGGTTATATAATATAAACTCTCATTTCAATCATTTAAACATTCTTAGAGGACGTTATATAGTTGTTGTTCACACACTATTTTTCGTCAAAGCAATTTTCAAGTAATTGAAACTTAACATGGCTTTCATCACTAGTAAAGATGAACTTGGACAAAGAGAAAACTTAACAACACATATTTCGAGAAATAGATAAGGGAAATAAACTCGGCTCGAAATAGCAAATGTGCATAATCAAAGTCTATATAGCAAAACGACTTTTGTCTCAAGATAAGATATAGAGTAGATAGACTTTTGAGTGATAGATAAGTTCAAGTCTCCATATACCTTTTAGTCGATGAAGTTCCACCAATTCCTTGAGTAGTTCTACGCCTTTGTATCATGATCGACATGGAGTCTTGAGCTCAACTACACTTTCTATCCTACTCCGAGACTTAGCTATAAGTAGACTAGAAATCAAGACTTATAGTTTTGATCACTAACATTGACAAACATACTTGAGATAGAAACACATGCGAGTTCGATCGAGCAGTGATCTAACAGTTTTATCGTTTCCACATAAACTGATTCTGAATAAATTTCCAGGAGAAGTCATTTCAGAATTGGCCTATAAAGGACATCAACATAAGATGATTTCTCTTTGCATTCATTCGGTATACATTTGATACCATATAATCCCATTATGTATATGAAAAGACGAGGGTACCCAAATACACCACAATCTTAAACTTTTGATCACAACCTATACGAGACCCATTGTGCATAAACCTCTTGGAGCAACAATCATTCAAAGGATATTTCAACACAGTGTCCACTTGAAATAGGGTTAGTCCGGACTGGCCTAACACGTGAATAATTATATCAGACAAGTGGATAAATCCAATACACTTTGCGTGATCGTATATGGATGTGAATCGAGACAATATAACAACAAAGTGTTCACTTGATAAAGGTACGGTAATAACCGAAACCAAAGTATTGATATCAAGTGCGCTGTTAACATACAAAGTGAAATTTACTTTAATTATAACAATTCAATCATAATGCGAAAATATAAAGTAAATGGCACATCAATATTTTGTTAACGAGGAAACCGCAAATGCAGAAAAACCCCGAGACCTTGTCCAGAATTGAATACTCTCATGATTAAGCCGCTATACAAAATCTAAACCAACTTCGTATAGTTGAGACCAAGCAACTAAACCTATAGTTCTGTTAGAGCATAGCTCGGTTGAACCCACCAAGCGTTGGTATGTCAAGTTTGGTTGTCATATTTCAGTGAACAAAAACTCATTTTAAGAGTCGCTTGATTATGTACTAGAGTCAACTTCGTATAGGTTATCTTGAAAGTATTAGGATATGAGACATTACAAGTATTGTGAAGACTTGAAGAAGTGAAGAAGTAAGGAGCTACAACGACAACATCATCCTTCCACTTGAGGTTAGTGATATTTGACTTGAACTGTTTCATTCCCTAACGTATCTTTCAAGTCGTGCATATTGAAAACAAAACTGCGAAGCATGAATGATTATGTATGGGTATAAGGTGACGATTTTATCATAGGAAACAATGTTTTACATTTGGTTTAAGGAAGTAAATTCATGAACTTGTTTTGTGAATCGAAAGAGAAATCACCAGGCATTATTGGTATTGTTGTTCATTGTATATTTTTTGAACTACCAATATGTGCAATTAGTATAACCGCTCATGACTTGTTTATGTTCTTGGTAAAACTATTCACAAAGGCCTGACTTTTGTATTGGTATGACTTTTATTAGTGAAACTGATCTTAATTAATCACCTGAGATGGTATGATCGATTCAGTGTTATTGGTATGACCGACTCTGGGTAAAGGGGAACCGATCCTAGTAGGAGGTGCAACCTATCACAAAAGGGAACCGATCCTTGTACGAGGTGCAACAAATTTTTAGCAGAAAGGGGAACCGATCCTATGGACATGTACAACAAGTACAAGTTAGGTACCATATTTATGTGGGGAACCGATCCTAATACCTAGTCAACCTAATTTTGGTAACTAACGTGACTATGCAAAGTACTCACATGGAGTGTAGAACCGAATTTTTTTTTGGTAGAACCGTGAAACCCATGTTTGGTGATTGAGTGTATTTGGTCAATCACGTAGTTCTTGAAAGTCAGATGAACCAATTCTAAACTTGTTTGGAAGTGTGGAAAATCGGTTTCAAGATTGTAAGCATGAAAGAGGACATACAAAGTAAAGATGTCGACATACTTTGAACATGTGCGTAACGCTTATCTTTAATTGTTCAAAGTTATTCCTTAATAGATAAAGGAAGAAAATCCCGGATCGTATATAATAAATTGAGAATCTTTTATTTAAGGTTGTTAATTTTATTTTTGGAAAATGAAGATTAGTAATGTGCATTTTCTAGTTGGAGATTTTCTAAGAGATTTTCGGTCATTATTTGGCCAAAGCATTTCCAGGAATTATGGAAACCGAATCTGGAATATATTACATATCTTGAGAATATTTTCGGTTTTGGAAATTCCTTGGTGTCCAGACTTCCTTGGTATATAAATATGAAAGTTTGCATTTCGAGCAAACTAATCCTCAGAGACAGCAAAACTATCTCAGTTGTGTTGGTACCGGTGAAGCCGCCTATTCGGAGAGGAGAGTAACCTCAGTTTAAAGACTTCTTTGGGATTGAGAAGCTCTATTAGTACGTTGGTGGGAAACTAGATAATTGCGGTTTATATTTTATTTTGATTGATTTGGTTGGCTAATAGTGGTTGAACTTTGGTTGCACCTAGCTTGTTTATGCTTGGGGATCTTCTCTTCTAATATAAGATTCACTCAAACTAGATCGAAGTTTCGACGGGGATCTTTAGACTGTTTGTAGTTCTAAAGACGTCTTGTGATAATCCATTGTTAACAGACTCCGTTCTGTGCGTGATTGATCACAAGAGATTCAAGTTGATTGTGTGCAGGTGTTTATTGAAGATCTAAGAAGATTTGAAGACAGATAAGACTTTGAAGATTTCTGATTTGGGTTCATAATCTTTGGTGTGCACAATACTTGTTTCGGTAAAAGAGGATCCAACTATAATCGGTTTATCCTTGTGGTAGATTAGATTGATTAGTTGTGTAGATCGACATCAATAAAATTCTTTGTGATTAAAAGTATTGATTGCAAAATCTTAACAATTACTTTGGTAGTTGATAATAATATAGCTTTAAGAACCTGACAAAGGAGTTTATTGAGATAAACATAAGAGACTTTTGTCGAACTCATATCACTTGGTTGAAAAGAGTTGATACCAAACAGATTTGTTGTTCCTTTACTGTTCGAAATACGAACCAAAGGAATTGTTCCAAGTACGTAACTTATTACAGGTCGGGGGAGTGGGAATACATGCGGAACTAGGTGAACTATAGGTTTAGTTACTTGGTCTCAACTATACGAAGTTGGTTTGATTTTGTATAGCGTCTTAATCCTGAGAGTATTCAATTCTGGACAAGATCCTGGGGTTTTTCTGCATTTCTGGTTTCCTCGTTAACAAAATCTTTCTGTGTCATTTACTTTTATTTTCCGCAATTATAATTATTGTTATTATAATTTAAAGTAAACTACACAAACGTTAACTTGATAAGTAATCATATTGTGTTTGGTAAAGTCCGAACCTTTTATCATGTTGTTTGAGGGGGAAAACAGTTTCTGCTGATTTTGGTAATTTCGAGTGTGTGGGTGAGAAATGAGTCTAAACCCTAAATAATGTACTGCAAGGGAGTACTTTGATTCGAGAGATCAATCTGTACAAATCCGATCTAAACCAGGAAATGGTCGTTCCAGACTTGCTTTGGTCATAAAGTGAAGGAGAAGGGTTGGTCTAGGAAGGGAAGCGAAGAGAGTGTTGAGACTAGAATAGTTGATTCGGGAAGAGTAGTTGTTTGACGACTTGTATCAGGAAGTGGAAAGCTAACAGATGGGAAGGCTAACAAGTGATTTCTGAGTGTTGTATTATCCTGACCAAAACTTGTCCTTTGGTGGAAATAGGTGAGACCTATTTATACAAGTCGCAACGCAACGTACCCTGGTCTCGTAAGTAGTGGAAGCGGTTGAGTAAATGGAAGAAAGCGGTAACGGGTAATGCCTGGAATTGATGTTTCCATAATGAAGGAAATATTTCACCATTACTCCTTGTATTTACTAACCGCCTCAATCTTATGACACTTTCTTGTATCGGGATTAGTGTACGCCGCACGCTGTAAACCGCCAGACCAATACCCCGATGAGCATCCCCTAGTTTGTGACATGTTTTGATGTCTCGTGTGTTTTCGTGGAAAACGTGTAGCATGTTGCTACGTGTGGCAAGTTAAAATTGAGAGGCTTGCTGGTCCGGTGGTGACCTTCGACAGCCGAGATTTGCATCTTAATAGGAAAGGTGGGCGTTGATTATGAATACCTTCCGTTGGCCGCCAGCGGAGTGGCCGCGGCATGGCTTGCGCATTCTCTTAGCGTGGCCAATTAGGGTTTGGTGCTGTGACCAAAGAATTGGCATCGTATCCAAGTGTGTGTCGTGGACAAAAATTGGCAGCGTAGCCAAAAGGTTGCCACAAGTTATTTGGTGGCAAGCTTGTACGACGGAGATCTGCATCTCAGGAGGAAGGGTAGCCGTTGATCATGGCTACCTTCCGTTTGGAAGCCAGCGGCATGGTGACAAGGCCGACATAGCTTTAGCGTGGCCAAATTAGGGTTTGGAACTGCGACCAAAGAATTGGCATCGTAGCTAATAGGTTGACACAAGTCGTTTTGTGGCAAGTTTGTACGGCTGAGATCTGCATCTCAGGAGGAAGGATAGCCGTTGATTTTTGCAACCTTCCATTTGCAGCCAGCGACATGGAGGCATAGATTTGTCGTGGCAAAATTAGGTCTTTGGCATCGGGGCCAAAGAGTTGGCATTACGCGGCTTAGAAAGGAGCCGCTGGCATGGTGCGGATTGGACGGAGCCGTTAGGCATGGTGTGCCTCGCAGCCGTTGGCATGATGCGGCTTGGGTGGAGCCATTGGCTATGTTTTTGGCCAAGTGGCGTGGCTGGCAGGGTTGGCACGCCTTTGGCATGTTTTAGGCGTGGCCAAATTAGGGTTTTGGCATAAACCGTTGATTTTGGCCCTGGGCCAGAAGTTGCCACGCGTTAGGTGGAGAACTTATATGGCTGATATTTGCATCTCAAGAGGAAGGGTTGTCGTTGATTGCTTCAACCCTCCGTTTTGGAAGCCAGCGGCATGGTGGCATGGCTTTGGCATGGTTTAGGCGTGGCCAAGCTAGGATTTTGGCATAGTTTAGGCGTGACCAAAATTAGGGCTTGGCATTCACGTGTTCGGTGGCGAACTTGGACGGCTGAGATTTGCATCTCAGAAGGAAGAGCGGACGTTGATTGTTGCAACCCTTCATTTTGGCAGCCATCGGCATCGTGGCATGGCCGGCATAGTCTAGGCGTGGCCAAGCTAGGATTTTGGCATAGTTTTAGGCGCGACCAAAATTAGGGTTTTGGAATAGTTTAGGCGCGGCCAAAGTTAGGGCTTGGCATTGGGAAAAGTTGCCACGTGTTTGGTGGCAAACTTGGACGGCTGAGATTTGCATTTCAGAAGGAAGGGCGGCCATTGATTGTTGCAACCCTTCGTTTTGGAAGCCAGCGGCATCGTGGCATGTCCGACATGGCTTTGGCATGGTCTAGGCATGACCAAGCTAAGATTTTGGCATAGTTTTAGGCGCGGCAAAAATTAGGGTTTTGGCATAGTTTAGGCGCGGCCAAAATTAGGGCTTGGCATTGGGACAATAGTTGCCACGTGTTTGGTAGCGAACTTGGACGGCTGAGATTTGCATCTCAGGAGGAAGGGCGGCCATTGATTGTTTCAACCCTTCGTTTTGGCAGCCAGCGGCATCGTGGCATGGACGACATGGCTTTGGCATGGTCTAGGCGTGGCCAAGCTAGGATTTTGGCATAGTTTTAGGCGCGACCAAATTAGGGTTTTGACATAGTTTAGGCGCGGCCAAAATTAGGGCTTGGC
Organism: Papaver somniferum; assembly: GCF_003573695.1. Classification (NCBI taxonomy): domain Eukaryota; kingdom Viridiplantae; phylum Streptophyta; class Magnoliopsida; order Ranunculales; family Papaveraceae; genus Papaver; species Papaver somniferum. The sequence goes on from NC_039368.1 coordinate 30,197,663, forward strand.
ATTGGGCCAAAAGTTGCCACGCGTTTGGTGGCGAACTTGGACGGCTGAGATTTGCATCTCAGAAGGAAGGGCGGCCGTTGATTGTTGCAACCCTTCGTTTTGGCAGCCAGCGACATCGTGGCATGGCCGACATGGCTTTGGTGCAGAGGCGTGGATGGCATGGTGGTGTCGTTGCATGCCTTTGGCGCGGAGACGTGGCTGGCATGGTATGCCATTGGCACGATGGTGCGGCTGGCATGGTTGGCATGCCTTTGGCGCGAAGACGTGGCTGGCATGGTATGCCATTGGCACGGTGGTGCGGCTGGCATGGTTGGCATGCCTTTGGCGTGGAGACATGGTTGGCTTGGTATGACGTTGGAACGTTGGCGCGGTTGGCATGGTTGGCATGCCTTTAGCGCGGTGGTGCGGCTGGCATGGTTGGCATGCCTTTGGCGTGAAAATGTTGCTGGCATGGTAAAGATGATGCCAATCAGTACCGAGGGCTTTGCCGTGGAGCATGGCATATGTATAAAAAAAGGTACCCGGTAATTTTATGCAGATATGTTGAATGGTTCAATAAATTTGCTAGTGGCGACATTATTACTCAAGTGTGACGTCGCTGTTTGACTAAGGTTTTACGGTTTTAACTCTAAGTTAAAAACCACCATCAACATTAAGTCCCCTGCTTAGCTTGGAACATGGGCATTGTTGTGAGGTAAGCATAATATGGTGACAGACAAGGACGAAATCGAAATGGAAAGTCATGAAAAGATGGTCAGGAAGATCCGTCTATCCTTTTTTCGGGAGGTAAGGTGAATCCGTGATTCTTGCGTTAACGGCTTTGCGTAAAATTCTGCTCGTGGTGCCCTGGATAGGCCGCGGAGGGGTATAGGCGCTTGCTGGTTGAGATGCAGGCTATTGGCATCAGCCTGGAAGGGCTGTGCCATCAGGGCTAGGCTTGGGAACGCGGAATGGAGCTGCTAGCATAGACTTGGCGTGAAGGGGAGCCACTGGAGTTATCCGTCTTTGAATGGGTCGTTAGCATTAGATTGGCTTAGAATGAGCCGTTAGCATTGGTCGGCTTGGGATGGAGCCGGCTTGAACTTGGCGCGGACTGTTGTCTTGGCGTGGTGCGGACTGTCGACTTGGACTTGGCGTGGTGCGGAACGTAGACTTGGCATGGCTGGCCTGGCATGGCGCTGGATTTTTGGCACCGTGCATCTTGCTATTGCGGGCTCGATTGCCTCTTTCATACGTGGATTCAAATAGGAAACCCCTTCCTTATTCAAATTCCAAAGGCGCTGCAGCCACAAAAGGGACATGATTCCTCCTCCTCATGTCATATCATCAGTTTTGCTTCGGAGTTTCAGTGCTGGCGGAAGAGAAGTAGTAACAACGCAGGCAAGTGTGTCTCAAATACGTACTTCCACGTTTTTTCACCAAACCCTAATTATCTCGCACAGACAAATATAAGGCTTTCCTCATATTTGATAGTAGAAGAGGATTTAATTAAAACCTTGATGTCACGCCTTGGTTCACGGTCAGTAGGAGGCTTTCCTTTTCTGGACTTCATCACTCTGCTGAATATAAGAGATGATCTTTAATCCTTCGTTCGCACATGTCGTCCTAAAAATCGCGTCCACCTTCTTTGCAGGTATCATCTCGTGTTTTCTCCTGGTTTCCCATTTTGTCTTCTTTCTCATGTAAGATGCCGGTGAAAACAGGGTGAAAACTTATCCCCCTCTTTGGTTTTTTAGCGCATAATGGGACAACCGTACCTCTAACTCTTAGGAGGGAAGCATTGGAATTGGCAAAAACCAGTTTTGTTCTCATGAGGAGGCATTGGACAGGATTGATTCTCTGTTTCGTGAAGCTGGCGAAATTATTCAGGACATGCCTTCCGCCTATCTATGCGAAGTGCGGATGCGTGTTCAGGCTTTCACGGCTTCGGTGGACATGGAGGAGAAGCGTGGAGGTTACGAAACATCCCGGCACGTTGAGAGACTTCAGAGTGACGAAACTTCTACACAACTCAGTGCTAGGACGGAACGATTCGCCTCCTGATTGAAACGGCGTAAGACTGAGTTTGTGAAACTTTTAGGGGAGAGCCAACTTAACTTCCCTGTCCAAGACGGTGTTATAATCCTTGATTCTGATGCGTATAAATCGGGGTATCCTCCTCGAAAGGTCGCTGAAAAGGCTTTCGAGGAAGACGACGCTGTGGTTTATGAAACTGAAATAGCTTTTGAAGTAGACGCCGAAACTGCTGTCGGTGATGTTGGAGAAGTCATGGCGGCATATGCTGGGACGGCTGTTGAAGCGGATGTCGGGAAGGAGCCGGATGTTGTTGTTGCTGAGGCGGTTTCCGGGTGGGATGCTGAGGTTGCTACTGCTGAGGCGGATTCTGGATGGAACATTTGCTGCCCGAGAGATTGTTGGGGAAAGTGCTTGAAAAAGCTCTGATAGAGGAGTTTGCGACCCATGCATCCGCTTTCGATGACTAGCTTCTCCTTTTTGCCGTTTCTCTTTGTCGTGTAGCCGTTTTGATGTTTCACAGACTCATTTTCATTTTCTTTGTATTCATTGCGAAGTTAGGGTTTTGCCAAATAGCATCCCGCTTATCCAGTTTTCACGGTTTCACATCTTTGAATGAATAAAACCTCTTATTTGAAAGATCCAAATTTTTCCATTAGAATAAGTTGTTCGACATTCCATGTCTGTATATTATTCCCTTCAGAACTTTGAATGAGGTATCTCTTGCATGGTTTCGGCTTTTCTGGTCGTGATTTGATGGGTAATAGTTTCTCGATGATTTGGGATTTATTTTTTGAGATCCAGAAAACCCGTTTGAAAGGAAAGGTATGCTTTAAATAGAAACTAGAACCCTTAATGAAGAATGCAAGCGGTGCATTCATCTTGGAGGGAATACAAATATCGAGTGGAAAGAGAAATTGCTGAAGAAAATACTTAAGAAGGAATGCTGGAAAAGAAAGTAGCACAACGCTTTAGGTATTGAAGGGATTGAGCCATCGCGAGTGAACTGTCACGCCCTCCAACTTGTCGGTGTTGATGAGTTTGCAATAACCACCCAAAAGAACATCTGCCACCATATATGGCTCGTCTTCCTTTTCTTCGGGTGAGTCAGTTCGAACAGCTACCTTCACCGTTATCTTTAGGACTTGAAATGAGGTCGTCTTGACCACCAAGTCTCCAATTTGAAATGAGTTTGGATGTCGTGTAACCGCTTGACTCTTGGTATCGTCATCTTCGACTGCAGCTTCCAAATTCTTGGCGGAGCGCTTGAAAGACCCGGCGCCCCACTCATATCTCTTAACAATGTCTGTGCTGGTAATCGGACCGAGTCCCCATGACGAGATAAGAGAAGAAGTGACTGGTTATAGAGAAGGTTGTTTGACCAGACTTACTTGCGTTTGGAATCTATGAGCTAGCGCCAATGGGCTTTCTCCAGGTGATCGAGTTCCATTGGTAAGTCGTTGATATGGAAGTAGGTTGGACGGCTTGTTGGAAACTCTTTCGGGTTTCGACACTGACAGAGGGGATACTCTCAATTTCGCTTTGTTGTCAAATACCCATGAGATCCCCAGGATCATGTCATAACTTAGTTCTTTGACGATGTGGAATTTTTCATGCGTTATAGCGTCTCATATCTTGATCTCGGGGTTAATGTAACCGTATGTGTTCATTATTTCTCCTTCCGAATTCTTGACCACAGATGGGGAGTGGGTAGCCTCTTGTTTCAAAATTCCCACAGCTTTCAGAGTCTTGATGGTAATAATGTTGAAGTCAGAGGCGGCGTCGATCAGTGCATTTTCGAGCTTAGCACCTCTTAGATAGGCTGTGGTCAGCAGTCCCCAGTTGTGTTCACCGTTCCCTGAGAGAGCTTGGGCTCCTGGCGTGGCTTCCATAACAGGAAAAAGTCGTTTTCTCGACACAGCACGGTTGAGGGCCATGAAGATATCTTGACGTTGCGCCTTGGAAATGTAGAGAATTTCTTATACGTGCTGCATCATGGATTGTACAGTCTCATGGACGGAGTCCCCAGAGATCCCGCAATTCCTCACCGGAAGTGGATCTCTATGCACTCCCTCGTTTCCCAGCTGAAGTTACCATGCTTCTACCTTCTCCTTGAAGATATGATTTAGTCTGTTGCAGTCGTTGGTCGGGTGGTGAACAAACCTTTGGTAGCGGCAGTATTTGTGGTTTTCCATCTCGGCTTCGGTCGGTGGGTGCCTGGGAGGTGGTAGTTTGATGACATCATCTTGGATCCATGCTTCTAAGAGTTCGATCACCTCCTCAATCGGGAACGGGAAATCTAAGACATCTTCTCCCGCTTCGTGATGATGCATGGGAGCCTTAGCGGCGGCCCTCCGTGGCGGAGCCGCCCGTCGTGCTAGTGCCGCGCGTTTAGGCTATTGGTCTGCCGCTGGGGCCTTCCTTTTTTCTCCTTCGTCTACTACGCTCACAGAGGAGGGACCAGTGTTGTATTGTTTCTTGACGATACGTCTACTTCCTCGAGTTTCACATGCGTCTTCGCCTCTGGTTGGCCTGGTTCTTTCTAACAATGCTGGTGCTGTTGTGGCTGATCGTTTGGCAGCCTCATGGAGTTTAGAGAATGTCTGGAACCGCAGGTTCTCTAGTAAGGCGCGATAGATGTGAGCCATACCGTTAATGCAGGAATTCACCAATTGTTGTTCGGTCATGTTTGGGTCATGACAGTATAGCGCTTGAACCCTGAATCTCTTGACAAAATCATTTGGATGTTCGTTATCTCATTGGAACATCCTTCCTAGATCCGAGAAGGTAACTTGCTCAGACACGAAGAAGTACTTCTTGTAGAATGCCGTAACCATGTCATCCCAGTTGGGGATGCTGTTTGGTGTGATGCTGTTGTACCACGTGTATGCTCTTCCGGTAAGTGATTTTGAAAAACTCCCTCATACAGAGAACGTGATTATATTCGTGTTCGCCTAGGGACTCCAGGAATCGAGAGATATGTTCACGTGCATTCCCGGTGCCGTCATGTAAAGTGAATTCAGGAGAAGAGTATCCTCTTGGAAGAGGAATTCTTTGTATTTCAGGCGGGTAAGGGGGTTGATGCTGATGCATGTCTATATCATCACTTTTGACTCAATTCCGAAGAAGTTTCTCCAAATCTTCTCGTGTGACAAAATTGGAAGGTTGATTTCTCTCCAATGGGGTTCCGGTGCCAGTCTCTTCGTCTGGAAAGGTATGCCCCGCTGAGGTGCCGGCTCCAGGGGTATTGGAGGTGTTCCTCATCGATTCTGGATGGCGCGATTCCTGTGGTAGCCGTTCTATTAGGGTCTTGAGAAAGACAAGTACCTATTTCTGAGTCGAAGCCATGTCCGTCTGGTCTCTAGCAAGAACCTCCTGTCTCTCCATCAAATCAGCGATGGTGATATAGGTTCTGCTCCCTCTGGATCCTCCAGTTTCTCATCCTGATGGTGGGGTAATTGTAGTCCTAGTGACGGTCGGGGGCGCCATACTTGACGAAGCATTAGGGGCGGTAGCAGCAGCTCTAACCCTGGTGACTGGTGCTGTAACACCTGAAGGAGCGCTTTCCGTGATGCTGGGATTAATAGGCTGCGTAAAAATATTAGGGGCGGCAGCAGCTCTGGCCCTGGTGATTGGCGGTGTAACACCTGAAGGAGCGCTTTCCGTGCTACTGGGATTAGTAGGTGGCATAGTGATGCCACTAGAAGGAGTGTTAGTACCAGGGACATGTTCCGTGTTGGTGTTCTCAGGGTTTGTTGCTGACCCAGATCTGATTTCTACGATGTTGAAATTGGAATTGAAAGGTGAAACTAGAAATGGGAAATCGATATTTCAACCGAGAGATTGATCTCCCACTGTGGTCGCCAATTGTTTGAGGGGGAAAACAATTTCTGCTGATTTTGGTAATTTCGAGTGTGTGAGTGAGAAACGAGTCTAAACCCTAAACAATGTACTGCAAGAGAGTACTTTGATTCGAGATATCAATCTGTACAAATCCGGCCTAAACCAAGAAATGTCCATTCCAGACTTGCTTCGGTCACAAAGTGAAGGAGAAGGGTTGGTCTAGGGAGGGAAGCGAAGAGAGTGTTGAGACCAGAATGGTTGATTCGGGAAGAGTAGTTGTTTGACGACTTGTATCAGAAAGTGGAAAGCTAACAGATTGGAAAGCTAACAAGTAATTTATGAGAGTTGTATTCTCCTGACCAGAACTTGTCCTTTGGTGGAAATAAGTGAGACCTATTTATACAAGTCGCAACGAAACGTACCCTCATCTCGTAAGTAGTGAAAGCGGTTGAGTAAATGGAAGAAAGCGGTAACGGGTAACGCCTGGAATTGATGTTTCCATAATGAAGGAAACGCTTCACCATTGCTCCTTGTATATACTAACCTCCTCACTCTTATGACACTTTCTTGTAACGGGCGTAGTGTATGTCGCACGCTGTAAACCACCAGACCAATATCCTGATGAGCATCCCCAAGTTTGTGACATGTTTTGATGTCTCGTGTGCTTTCGTGGCCGTTAAAATTGAGAGGATTGCCGGTTCGGTGGTGACCTTCGAGGGCCAAGATTTACATCTCAATAGGAAGGGTGGCCGTTGATTATGTCTCCCTTCCGTTGACCGCCAGCGAGTGGCCGCGACATGGCTTGCACATGCTCTTGGCGTGGCAATTAAGGTTTGGTCCTGTGATCAAAGAATTGGCATCGTAGCCAAGTGTGTGCCGTGGCCAAAAATTGGAAGTGTAGCCAAAAGGTTGCCACAAATCGTTTGGCGGCAAGCTTGTACGACGGAGATCTGCATCTCAGGAGGAAGGGTAGCCGTTGATCGTGGATACCTTCTGTTTGGCAGCCAGCGGCATGGTGGCATGGACGACATAGCTTTGGCGTGGCCAAATTAGGGTTTGGCACCGCGACCAAAGAATTGACATCGTATCCAAGAGGTTGCCACAAGTAATTTGGTGGCAAGTTTGTACGGATGAGATCTGTATCTCAGGAGGAAGTATAGCCGTTGATTGTTGCAGCCTTCCGTTTGGCAGCCAGCGGCATGGAGGCATGGCTTTGTCGTGGCCAAATTAGGTCTTTGGCATCGTGCCCAAGAGTTGGCACCGTATCCCAGAGATTGCCACAAGTCATTTGATGGCAAGTTCGTACGGCTGAGATCTGCATATCAGGAGGAAGGATATCCGTTGATTGTTGCAACCTTTCGTTTGGCAGCCAGTGGCATGGAGGCATGGATTTTTCGTTGCCAAATTAGGGATTTGGAATCGTGGCCAAAGAGTTGGCATTACGCGGCTTGGAAAGGATCCGCTGGCATGGTACGGCTTGGACGGAGCCGTTCGGCATGGTGTGGATCGGAGACGTTGGCATGATGCGGCTTGGGCGGAGCCGTTGGCTATGTTTTTGGCCAAGTGGCGTGGCTGGCAGGGTTGGCACGCCTTTGGAATGTTTTAGGCGTGGCCAAATTAGGGTTTTGGCATAAACCGTGGAATTTGGCCCTGGGCCAGAAGTTGTCACGCGTTAGGTGGCGAACTTATATGGTTGAGATTTACATTTCAGGAGGAAGGGTTTCCGTTGATTGCTGAAACCATTCGTTTTGGTAGCCAGCAACATGGGGGCATGGCCGACATGGATTTGGCATGGTTTTGGCGTGGCCAAGCTAGGATTTTGGCATAGTTTAGACGCGGCCAAAATTAGGGATTGCCATTGGGCCAAAAGTTTCCACGCGTTTGGTGGCGAACTTTGACGGCTGAGATTTGCATCTCAGAAGGAAGGGAGGCCACTGACTGTTGCAACCCTTCGTTTTGGAAGCTAGCGGCATCGTGGCATGGTCTAGGCGTGGCCAAGCTAGGATTTTGGCATAGTTTTAGGCGTGACCAAAATTAGGGTTTTGGCATAGTTTAGGCGCGGCCAAAATTAGGGCTTGGCATTGGGCCAAAAATTGCCACGCGTTTGGTGGCGAACTTGGACGGCTGAGATTTTCATCTCAGAAGGAAGGGAGGTCGTTGATTGTTGCAACCCTTCGTTTTGGAAGCCAGCGGCATCGTGGCATGGCCGACATGGCTTTGGCATGGTCTAGGCGTGGCCAAGCTAGGATTTTGGCATAGTTTTAGGTGCGGCCAAAATTAGGGTTTAAGCATAGTTTAGGCGCGACCAAAATTAGGGCTTGGCAATGGGACAAAAGTTGCCACGCGCTTGGTGGTGAACTTGGACGGCTGAGATTTGCATCTCAAAAGGAAGGGCGGCCGTTGATTGTTGGAACCCTTCATTTTGGCAGCCAGCGGCATCGTGGTATGGACGACATGGCATTGGCATGGTCTAGGCGTGGCCAAGCTAGGATTTTGACATAGTGTTAGGCGCAGCCAAAATTAGGGTTTTGGCATAGTTTAGGCGCGACCAAAATTAGGGCTTGGCATTGGGACAAAAGTTGCCACGCGTTTGGTGGCGAACTTGGACAGTTGATATTTGCATCTCAGAAGGAAGGGCGGCTGTTGATTGTTGCTACCCTTCGTTTTGGCAGCCAACGGCATCGTGGCATGGCCGACATGACTTTGGTGCGGAGGCGTGACTGGCATGGCATGCCATTGGCACGGTGGTGTGGTTGGCATGGTTGGCATGCCTTTGGCTCTGAGACGTGGCTGGCATGGTATGCCATTGGCGCGGTGGTGCGGCTGGCATGGTATGCCATTGGCGCGGTGGTGCGGCTGGCATGGTTTGTGATACCTTGTATTTTCCACCACCCGTTTTACATGCTTCCGGTTCGGGTGTTAACCGTATTCAATAACATGTTTTTCGTGTAGACCAAATGGAAGTTTGGTCTTACCATATGCTTGAATTGTCCTCTGTTTATTATTGATATACTAGCCCAGAAAAGTTTCTGCAAGCCCATATTACATGAGTAAAACTTAGAAATATGACTAACTGAGATCCACTCACTTGGTGTTAATAAGATGGGGCGTGAATATCCATCACTTGCATATACTCTTACAAGAGAATTCTAGAACAAGAAAGTAATTTAGGATTTCATTAATGGGAGAAAAATGGGTTTTATTAATTTTGGAAAATGAAGAGATAGAAATTGAAATTAAAACGTAGGAGCTGTATATTAAAGATTTCTTAAGAGTTGAAGCTAGGGCATGAGAAGAATTCTAAGGATGAAGATAACTAGGTGCATTCTAATTTGAGGTAGGTTTTACTACTCATCTTCTTTGGGATTTTATTCTTGTTCATATTATTTTTAATTCCCCGTGGTCGCTTTGAATTGCTTTATGGAGATTGAAACTAATGGTTTTGCTATCATGACTTATAAAATGGGATGTTTGATTTTGTGATGGGATTACTGATTTGAAATGATTTGTTTGGTTTTGTGAAATAAAAATTGGGTTTCAAATAGTTGTTTTCAATGTTTCATTTAAGAACTGAAAGTTCTTGTGAAAGTGCTTATAAGAACTCCAATCCCTTTATCCTAAGTTTGTAGATTTTCTTTGTTAACTTAGCCCCATGTGTTTGTCAGTTTATAATAATGGATGGCTTTCTTATTTTATGCCTGGGAATGTCGATTTAAACTATAAAGTTTGTTGATTTTGGTAAATGGAAATGAACTCCATATGCATAGAGATTTCCTTGTCGACGAATGTTTTTCTTGTCTATGTGTTTTGATATACAAAGTCAGTTGAGTCCCTTTTGTGAATGAACTACACTGAATGTGAATGTGAATGCAAATGAGATTTATAAAGAAAACTGATTGAGTTCATGTCTTCCGTTAGTTGGAACATAGTTCCATCTTGCACCGGGTAATGATCCCCGATATAGAGAAATGGGTAATGATCCCCATGGGAACGTAGCTTCCCGACCATCGATGGCGGTTGTCCGTGCCGAGAAACGATAGGTGGGTGTACGAACCAAGGTTTTCTTGCCGTGGACTCAATGTACCGAAATCTAAATGAATTTATTTATCGGAGTCTTCATTGTTTTTTTTTGTGAATTTTATTTATTGAATGCACCATGTACGTTTTGAAGTTCTATAGTCGTTTCTTTACATCTAATCCTTTTGTTTTTTCGAGATTTCTTTCGCATCTCTTTGAGGATGGGAACGTAAGCTTCTTGAGCCGTCATCTCACCCTAATTGACGATTTTGTAGATTTTATCAAAGGGCGAAGCAAGTGAGAAGTCGTTAGTTTAAGCATGCATTACTCTTTGTTTCAAGTCCATGTATTTTGATGTTTTTCTTTGAGAGAATAAACGTGGAGACTTAAAAACATAAATTACTTCCCAGGAAGTTTTTATTATATACTTTAAAGGGATTTGTTGAATGATGATTGCCTTTGAAATCTTTATTTAAAATTTAATATTGAAAAACCATGTTTTGTGACACATTTTTCTGCACCTTGTTGTCTGCGAAACTGACACCAATAGGTAGGGACTTAGGCGACACTTTATTAACAAAAAATATTCCTATATGTTTTTTCTAGAATAGGTTCAAAGTACTTAGCGTTTCGAATTATCGTTTAGGAGATCTTTCCCCTGAACCACAGCTTGCCAGAACTGAAATCTGTAGGTAGGCAGTTCTACGACCTACTTTGCCTACACTGTTGACCGACCATTTGAACTCGAAATCTGGATTTTTAAAGTGAATTAGGAAGGCGTGTCTTTGTACTTTATAAATTGGGGACAAGCTCTGAATTCCGATTTCTAATGAAGTCTGTGGAGCCTCGACAACGCAGGCTGTTAGGGATGTATTTCTGCGGCACTTTTTGCCCATATTTCTAGTGTACATTACTTAGATTCCTCTCATCCTTGTAATTTTGAACTTAAAGACTTGTTAGGCTGATAAAAATCTTTAAGAATACTGATAAACTTTAGGGGTTAATTAAATCTCGGAAACGAATTAGAGTTCTGAGACCCGACCGTAACACCTAGAATTTGGGTTAATTAAATCCATGACCCGAATTTTGGGGTGTTACATGGTTAGCATGCCTTTGGCACGGAGACGTGGCTGGCATGGTATGCCGTTGGCACGAAGGTGCGGCTGGCATGGTGGTGTGGCCGGCATGGTTGGCATGCCTTTGGCGCGGAGACGTGGCTGGCATGGTGGTGCGCCTGGCATGGTTGGCATGCCTTTGGCGCGGAGACATGGCTGGCATGGTATGCCATTGGCACGGTGGTACGGCTGGCATGGTTGGCATGCCTTTGTCGCGGAGACGTGGTTGGCATGGTATGCCATTGGCACGGTGGTGCGGCTGGCATGCCTTTGGCACGGAGATGTGGCTGGCATGGTGTGCCATTGGCACGGTGGTGCGCCTGGGATGGTTGGCATGCCTATGGCGCGGAGACGTGGATGGAATGGTATGTCATTGGAACGATGGTGCGGCTGGCATGGTTGGCATGCCTTTGGCTCGGAAATGTGGCTGGCATGGTAGAGATGATGCCAGTCAGTACCGAGGGCTCTGCCGTGGAGCATGGCATATATATAAAAAAAGGTACCCCGGTAATTTTACGCAGACATGTTGAATGGTTCAATAAATGTGCTGGTTGCGACATTATTACTCTAGTGTGATGTTACTGTTTGACTAAGGTTTTACGATTTTCACCCTAAGCTAAAAACTACCATCAACACAAGTAAACATACTTCATTGTTGCATTGTCACGATCTTGTATCCATAGTCAATCACACAAGTTATCTTGTTGTCGTATTGTCTCGATCTCGTATCCATAGACGATCACACGAAGTGTGAACCGATTTTTTGTATTGTCTCGACTCAATTCATAGACAATCACTTTAGGAGAAATGACTTATAGGTGGAAAAGTTTTAGTTTGAGGTATATTTGGGTACTCTCGTCTTTTCAATTGGTATCAGAGAAGGCAAACACGAAAAGATCTAACAATCCGTGTTTGATGCGATCCAACCTATAAGACATGAGTCAAAGTAAAGTTAAGCGAGAGCGAAAACTAAAGAAAGACTCAATTAACGTATCGCAAGACGTTGAAAGTTTTGATTTTAAGAAATGTTTAAAAGAGGCTTCTTCGTCAAGTTCTACTTGCTCTTCTGAGAATAAGTCTGAATGTTCTCAAGACGAGATTAATTTAAGTCATGTATTCGTAATAAATGATTCAGACTCTGAAAGAAATTTTCTTGATGACGAGAAAAACATCGATTCATCGAAAGTAGAAACATTTCATCAAAACGAATTAAGCGAAAAATTTCTCTCATGTTCAACTGAACTATTCTTGCATTAGAAAGAGAAAGAAAGCATCTAGACGATATAAATTTTCTGCAAGCTATGATTGATCAACTTGTCATTGGTCTTGACTCCTCAAAGTCTGAATTTTTTTCTCTAAAAAGAGAAGCTTCATTAGAGATTCATTCTATGAAAGAAAGGCTTAACAATTGCCTTGAGGAAGCAAAGAAAACTGGTGATGTAGGACATCCTTTGCTTCAAGACAACATCAACTATGACAAGTTGATCCCTTTTCGACTAAAACAATTGTGACTAGTTTCCTCTGTTTTTCTGAAGCAACTCTGATAAGTTGATCCTATTCTCTAATCAACTTTGTCTCGTTTACTTGCTTTTCAAGTCTTTTACTTTCTTAGTTTACTTAGAATTTCCTTTTTTTTCTTTTAGTCGGTTCTTGTAGAACCTATATAAAGGTTAAATCTTCTTGTTTAGAAATACAATCTTTTACCAAACAATATTATTATCAATCTTTTTATTCGTTTATACGAATTCTCTTTTATCTTTTCTTAATCTCTTTATCAATTTCATCTTATTCGTATCTCTTTCGTCTCTTCGTATCACCTGCAATCTCCGTATTTCCTTCTTCTTAACAAGATCTACATTAGTTGGTACCACAGCCAACGTTTCTAGATTCTTATCTAGAAACCGATCCATAATCGCTTCCGCAAATTCAAAACCCTACCTCTCGTTTCAATGGCAGAAAAGCTTATCACCTTAGCAGATTTTGCTGAAATCTTGAAACCTCTTCAAACTTCCCTTACTAATATTGAAACTAAGCTTGAAACCGAGGAAGCAAGACACACAGCTCTCATAAAAAAATTGAAAAGAAAGATGAAATTCAGGATAAAAAAGTTTCGTTTTCAACTCAAGAGGTTTCGTTATCATCTGTGGGTGTTAAAGATGTTTCGACTATATTTGTTCGTGATGAAAAGAACGTTGTTTCTATAGCAAAAGACGTTCAAGTAAACAAAGCTCCACTTGCTTATCAAGAAAATATGGATAGACCAGTTACGAGAGCAGACCTTCTTTATTATACAAATTGTTGGGATTAGAATATAGAGAAGAAGAAAATATGGTGGACGAAGATGAGGAATCACATAACGATAAAGTTGTATCGTTATCAACTCAAGATGATTATTTTTCGTCTAAAGGTGCTGGAGATATTTCGGCTACATCAACTGGTGAGGAAGAGACGAAGATTACTTCTCAAGAGAATGTTGATGTAATGTTGGTTCCGGTTTCAGAGGAGACTGTTGAAGGTTCACAACCTATGGAAGTTCATTATCAAAAAGAAGAAAAGATAAATCAGTTGAAGGAGCTGTCGCATAATTCTTTGGAGTTTATTGGTGAGTCATCTAACTTTAATAAACCTCTGGATGTACTAGTTCCTGATAATGAAATATTTGCTTTGCCTACTGTTGAGAATTATCAAGTTCTTAATCTTGAGAAAGCACGTATTATCTCTTATATAGACTCTAGTAAGATTGTTGAGTTAATATATGGAAATTCTGTTGAGTTATACCCGACTAGTACAATGAATTATGAACCATTGTTTTCTATTTCTGCCGATGAGTTTGTATGTCAATCTCAAGAAGATATAACTACTGAGAACTATACTGGAAAAATTCGCAGTCATATATTCTCAAAAGCCGAAAGAGTATCGTTGGCAGAAGATTTAGAAGTTCATCCAATATGCACGCATGGGATTAATTCTATATGTGGCTATGAAGTTACGTTGACTACTATTGACAAACCAGGAGCTACAGTTCAAGATGAGCTGAGATGGCCCTGTGTGGAAAACCATAATGATGCGCCGTGGATGGAAAACACTAATTTTCTGCATCCGGGACATGAAGATGGTATGGCTGTGCTTCATGTTAAAACAAATTCATTATTTAAGGAGTTTCAGTTCATCGTTCATAGAGCTGTTGATATTCAAATTGGTGGAGCCATGAAGGATTATTTGGAAACGTTTTTCAAGTTTTTGGAGCTGTTGTTTCATGCTTTAATTCCGTTACAAGGTAAATTGGATCTCTTGCCTGGATCCTAGTTAGTAATTCTCCGAATCATTCTCGAATGATTCGCGAACGTATCCGAATTGACCGAATCCGAATGATATTTCCGAACTATTTGAACTCCGAACCAAGTTTCCGGATTATATGGATCTCACGAATGATTCGTGAACGTTACCGAACTGACCGAATCCGATTGATATTTCCGAACTAGAATTTTATTTGATTTTTGTATATACTTTATATTTAAATATAATTATTCAGTTAAATTTTTTTATTGGTAGTTGTTTAACCAGTTTTATGTGTTAGTTTTTGTTTAAAAGTCTATAAACTATTTTCTAAATATATTTATGCGATTAAATTGTTTACTTCTTGTTAAATAATCACGCTAAAATATTTTTTTCCATCTTATAAATCATATACAAATAAAATTAGTTTCGTAATAAGGTCACAATACTTATCAATTTATCATATATGTAAGCCGAATTTTAAGTGCCGAACTCACATTTATAAAACGAATATGTACGTACGTATGCCGTTCCGAATTACTGTCCGAACAACGAACCGTTGACCAGATTTTTGACTAAATCCGTATAATTCCCGTACATATACCGTCCCGAACTACTACCCGTATCCCGAATTGCTAACTAGGACCTAGATACATGTTTAGTGCATATCATATGAGCATGCGTAACAAGACAGACGCAATTGAATCAATCTATGTAGAATCGTCCTATGAGAATCTATTTGTGTCGCATTATAGTTCTGTCAATGTGAATGTGGGTCGATCTCAAGATGATATATCAAGAGTTGAGAAACTGCCATGGGATTTTGGGATCGTCTTGGGCGACCTAAAAGGGGTATTCGATAAGATCGATGGAAAAGCTTATGGTTGTGTGAATTATGAACAAACAGCTGAAGAGTTTCATGAATCTCAAAGCTGTGAGAACACCGTGCTTTATCATTTTTCTCTTCGCTATTGGACATTATCTGGTGTGACTACTCGAACTGGTGTTATCGTGAAGGAATATTTTCCAATATTTTTCAAGTTCTTCGAATTCTTTTCGTCAATCCTTGTGAACGCAACAAAATGTCTACTCTTCTTCGTGGCTGGAATATGGTATATCTTACTGAAGTTTCTATGGACATACCAAACTTGGATGAAGAGTTACACAAATGTACCCGTTAAACGTGGAAACTTGGTAGTTGACATGCAGTCAGTACTTTATTCTACACTTTGGCAGGCAATAACAAAGATATTGGAAGAGTTTTTCTTATTTGGATTGATGCGTTCTGGACATGGAACAACAGAAGTTCTTATACAATTCTTGCTCGTAATTGCAGGGACGACTACGAAGTGGCATTCATAAACTCAACTGCCATTGGGAGATTAATATTCGGATTGTCAGCAAAACGTGATTTTCAGCGCGTTACATGGGAACCTGGAAGGAAAATTTCCTTTATTCTGTTCGATGATGGTGAAAAGCTAGCTGTTAATACTTCCCACTTTGAATTCTTTGGCAAGTCTCCAAAGATATCACATGAATGTCGTACCGAGTTCAAAACAGTTGATATTTTGCTGCCACAAAGGTTAGTAGTTTTTAATACCTTTCACTACTACAGCCACGCGCGGCTAAAAATCACCAGAGCAGGACAAATCTTTTGTTCTATTGTTATTCAATTAATTAATTCAGCGGTAGACGCCAACAAATCAGCTGGTTTGCATGCATATACAAGAGAAGCAGCCACTGGGGAACGTACGAAGTCCAATATAGGAGTCAAAATTCATGAAATTTTCTTACCTGACGCAAGTATAGATTGGGTGAGATACATGGAATTCAGCGCCATTATTCTTTTTGAAAATTCCCAATCATGGTTTAAAAAGAAGAACGCTCACATCTACCTACAGGTTACGTTTCAAGTGGAATATGAAAAGGCTAGTACAGACCCTACTTTGGGATCGACAAACGGGGTTAAGTTTTATCAGGTGTTAAAGTGGACATTCTTAAATCGTTCAAGTGTGGTTTATTCTTCGCCTGGTGGAGGTTTTAGCAAGGGTACTAGGGAGAGTTAGTATGAAAGGGGCGAGGAAATCTCAACAAAACAACTAGATAGTCTTTTCCAATTCACAATCAGCTTACGTTTGTAGCAAGAAGAGACAGTAATATTTATTTGGAAACATCAGCTGGAACGAATAATTAAAACTACTGTTGGGATATTAGATATCACAATCGATGCAAGACGTTATGTCGAAGTTAGAAGACTTGGTTGGTGGATTCTGTTCCAAAAAAGAAATATTGGTATTATATTCAAGGAGCTACTCAAATTTTTGGACCAGCGGAGGAACAAGTCAATTGATTATGCTTTAAAAGAAGTAATTCCGAAGTTGGAAGACACGCGTGCTGTGTTCATGGAAGTCGTCGCTGGCATGTTTCTTATTACAAATACTAGTGACGTGACTTTTGTTTTTGATCGTGGAAAATTTAAGCACAATTTTTATGATGCTTTCAGACACATTTCTTGGATACTTCGGTTTATGATCTCTAGAGATATGAGTTTTGTGTTCGATCGCGGTAAGCCGGTAATCGTGGAATCTGCTACTTCCATGGACGAAAAGAATTCATATTCTGTGATGACAACTCGAGGCCTAAAGCAATATATGGAGAGAATGAAGTTCTTCTTATTAGCTAACTCGAGGGCGAGTTTCTTTCAAGAAGGGGGACTGATGTAGGACATCCTTTGCTTCAAGACAACATCAACTATGACAAGTTGATCCCTTTTCGACTAAAACAACTGTGACTAGTTGCCTCCATTCTTATGAAGCAACTCTGATAAGTTGATTCCATTATGTAATCAACTTTGTCTCGTTTACTTGCTTTGTAAGTCTTTTTTTTTCCTAGTTTACTTAGAATTTCCTTTTCTTTATTTTAGTCGGTTCTTGTAGAACCTATATAAAGGCTAAGTCTTCTTGTTTAGAAATACAATCTTTTATAAAACAATATTATTATCAATCTTTTTGTTCGTTTATACGAATTCTCTTTTATCTTTTCTTAATCTCTTTATCAATTTCATCTTATTCGTATCTCTTTCGTCTCTTTGTATTACCTGCAATCTCCGTATTGCCTTCTTCTTAACAAGCTCTACATTAACTGATTCTAAATATATACAGAATATTGAGGAAAAAGCAAGTGCTAGTCTTTATCGAGCGGAACTTTTAGAGAAAGATCTTGATTCTACTCTTGAAAAAGTACATTTGTTGGAAGAGAAACTTGCTGATTATGATGCAAGGATTAACTCTCAACAAAAGAGTTTCGAAGAAAAAGAAGGCGAATATCTCTCCCGAGAAAAACGTCTTGAGGCTGATATAGCTAGTGCTCTTGATAAAATCAAGATGTTGGAAGAAGAAAATTTGGACCTTAAAAAGTTCAGTGCTAGCTCAAACAATTTAACCTCGATGTTAGTAGCAAGTAGAAATCATCGTGATACACGAGGATTGGGCTATAAGGGAATAGATGCTTCAAGTATTAACAAAGAGGTAAAATTTGTTAAAGCTACAAATTCTTCTAAACCAGAGGCTTCGACTGATGACAAAGATGCTCATATTTCTTGTAAAGAAGAAAAGTCTTTCAAGATTAAGAATGGCGTTCAACCAGCAGTAATCAAAGAAGGCATTTTTGCTAATGTCAAGAAATCAACAACGTCGAACAAAGACAATAAGAAGAAAAAGAAAACTCGTCGAGCTCCAATGCAAGAGGATCCACAAAAAGGTAACATCAAAACTCATACTTCGTATATTTATACTAAGCATTGTTATTATCGTGGTAATAAAAGACACTTGCAATGGGGACGCAAAGTTCGTAAGATGCAAGATGCACTTTCTTGTGTATCAAACGAATTGGCTAAGATTGCTTCCCAAAGGAACTCGGATCGGTATTGTCCTAAATTTAGGCAAAAGAATTATTATAATGATAGTTCAAATTTTGCATATCACTCGACAAGGTCATTTCATAAAATACCCAATTATAGAAAGAGAGATGACTTTTTAAATGCAAGAACAAGATCTGATGTTCCAAATTGGAGAAAGGATGTTTCGCAAAGTATTCAAAAGGACAATCGTCCTAATGATGTGAAGGAGAAAGCCACTCCTGCGAAACCCATCTCTAAATGGGTCCCAAAATCCTCCATATCCAAAAAGGGACCAAAAGTTAGTCACAAGAATGACTCTCAGTTGTTAATTGTTGGTGACAATAATTACAAGAGTTTTCTTGAAAGACTAAAGAAAGACATCATGTCTGAATTCTCTTTTACTAGTGGATGTTGTGATAATGACACTCTTCATCACAAGTCAAATAAGAAAAACAAAAGATGCAACAAGAGAAAAAAACTAAGCAAGAGGTCAAGAATGATGATTCTGTCTAAGTCACTCGTGACGAACAAGACAAGGCTCAACTCAACACAACCTAGTTGTGTTAGAATGTGCATGCTCACCTTAGTGATCAATCTTTTTAAAGGTGATGAAGCACATGAAAAACTGAGCACGTGATCTCTCCATTATTTTACGACTAATTAAGATCTTTGGGGAGATTTATTTTCTATACTCATACCTTCTCTATCTATTTTTGAGATATTTATAGAAACGGTAATTTTGAGTTGGTGATGTTGATATCTACTGATCATATATGTGTATCTCTTGCTTTTATGGTTAAAACGAGCCAAAAATCACTGAATTCGGACTTCGTATGCAAAATTTATGCCAAAAACAGTTTAGTATTGTGATCCTTCACTAGCAACACATGGGTACCGATCATAGTGAGAGGTGCAACACAAGGGTACCGATCCTAGTGAGAGGTGCAATACGAAGGAGTGTAAAACTGTTTTTCCTATAACTTCTTCGTCTGAACTCGGAATGACCTCATTCTTTTTGCGTTGGTCTCACAATTCAATTCCCTACAAGATTGTGGTAATTGAAATACTGGATTTTATGTTGAATATTTATGGCGTATTGCAAATTGATTTATGAGATGTATGTTTTCGGTTTTCATAACCTTAATATTCGATCTCATATGTTGTGAACCCTTATGGTTTGGGTGAGTTTTTGGTTTAACAGGATTAAGTTCTAGTCCATGTTGGTAGGTTTTATCAAAGGATCATAAGGGGTTATGATAGAAACAATATGTGAAAAAATCACAATATGTTGAATCGTTTGGTTTAGCAAAAAAGCATATGTGTTTCAGGGTTTTCAACTTTTGCTTGCAATAGTTAAAAACCGGTTTTCAACCTTTCTCTGGTAAAGGTTGGTTGTTGTTATTTTTTTGTTTTTCATAAGGATGACAACATAATGATATTTCAAAATCAATTCTCCCTGGAAGAAGATGCAAACATATTGGAGAAGAGGATGCAAAATTTGAGGTAATGAGTTTGTTAGTTAATCGTTTTCCTGTTTAAGAAAAACATGATTTTATTACATATTTTTTATTGATTTTGCTTAACAAAATTTCGGTACAATTAATGTTTTATTCCATTATTGTGTATGGATGTGTGTGTGATTCAATTGGTTTCTCTTAAGAAAAACTATTGTTATCTTGCTTTATTGTTTGATATCAATCGTTTAGGCTTACAAAATTTCGGTGCAATTGCGGTGCTTTAATGTCTATGTTGTTTCAATTGCTTCCGGTTGAGGTGAATAATTATGCAAGTTGATTTATTTGGTTTGTATGAATCGTTTATGGCTTAAAGAAAGAAAAGGTTTACGGGATGAATTGTTAGTCCAATTCAATTCCGAATAAGATAAACTAAGTTAATTCTGATCTTAGTTAGACTTATCAAAGTGGAGGTTTCGGTTATTCAAGTCTAATCGAATGCCGTAACAAGAGATGCTAGTTAACTAACCTAGTACTTGTCTTGTTCAAAATTTAAAGGTCTAAGTTATATGGATAATTAAAACCTGATGAGAAAAATAGGGTTATCTTTATTTTGGTCTTATCGAACAAGCGATTGTAGTAAAATCGGTTTAGCAAAGGAACTAAGGTGTTTAGTCGATTTTTGGTTTGCTAAACTATTAGGAAAATTGCTTCGGGCAAGTGTTTTCTTGGTAACATATCTGTTAGAGCATTGCTCGGTCGAACTCGCATGCGTTGCTATCTCAAGCATGTTTGTCAATGTTAGTGATCAAAACTATAAGTCTTGATTTCTAGTCTATTATATCTAAGTCTCAGACTAGGATAGAAAGTGTGGCTGAGCTCAAGAAATTCATGGAGATTCATCATACAAGTAGGAGAACTACTCAAGGAACTGGTGGAACTTCTCGACAAAAAGGTATGTGAAGACTTGAACTTATCTATCACTCAAAAGTCTATCTACTCTATCTCCTACTCTTTGAGACAAGAAGTCGTATGCTATATATATAGACTTGGATTATACACACTTGGTATTTCGAGTCGAGTATATCTCGCCTATCTATATCTCGAAATATGTGTTGGTAAGCTTTTCGCTTCAGTCAAGTTTATCTTTACCATGTGACAGAAGTCATGATATGTTTTGATCATCTTGAAAATTGCTTTGACGAGAAATGGTGTAAGAACTGTATAACGTCCTCTAAGAATGTTTCAACGATTGAAATGAGAGTTTGGATTACATAACCAATGGTGGACATAAACATTGTTGTGGAAACACAATTATGTATAAGTCATATTCCTTGAACCAAAGTTTGCGAACTTTGTTGATCAACAGAAACCGGAAGAATGGCATAATGCCAAGTCCATAAACTCAGTCCGCGAACTGCCGAACTTCTCATCCCGAGAAATTATGCTGGAGTTGACAAACTAGTTGCGTGAGTACCAGTCCGCCAACCCAGTCCGCGAACCGGCGAAAGGTCTCTTGCTGAGATTTTTTGCTGGAGTTTGTAAACTCTGCCTGGTTGCTTAAGTCCGCGAACCTAGTATGCGAACTTGAGAAAGGTTATATATCTGAAGATGATTTCTGAACTTAAACTTGTAAAGACTAAGGAATGCAGTATGCAAACCGTGGCTATAAAGTTCATGAATCGATTCAAGTGAATCAAATCATATTTGCTTCAATTGTGTCTTGTGTAGTACATAAGATTTCCTTGCAATTGAACAACTCTCTAACTAGTTCATTTGAAGTCATTTGAACTAGTTATGGTGAAGAAGAACATGGTTGATATGAAATGCTCATATGGCTAACCATTTGGTTAACTATTGTTGAACCAACAAAGTGCATACGTTTGGGTACAGTTAACAAACCTAGAAGCGTGCATTGTCAAGTGTGTATAACAAGCTAAGTTTTCGATCTAATGGTTTGGAAATATTAGCTTGAATCTAAATCAGGTTTTCATCTAACGGTGAATATTTAATGCTTTGTTACTAAGCTAACATTGATTGCAAACCCTGATTTGAAAGACTATATAAAGGAGACATCTAGTATTGTGCAAAACTAATCCCCACACCTTACATGTGATACTAGTTTGCGTACTATAGTCGATTCTCCTTTAACCCTCTGGTTTTCTTTTCTTAAACCGGGTTAACGACTTAAAGACTTCATTGGGATTGTGAAGCCAGACCGATACTACTTTTATCGTAGTTGTGTGATCTGATCTTGCATATTCTATCGTACGAGTACAATCAGATTGATTGGCTTGAGATTGATATCTCCGATAGGAAAGATATAAAAAGTAATCACAAACATCTTCGTCTCATCGTTTGTGATTCCGCAACATCTTGTTTCGCTACCATACGATTAAGATTGTTGTGAGGTGATTGATAAGTCTAGGTTGTTCTTATGGAATATAAGACCGGATTATCAATTGGTTCCTGTCACCTTGATTATTATCAAAAGAAGGAACAAAACCTTTAGAGTTTATCTGTGGGAGACAGATTGATCCTTTGATAGACTTGTCTGTGTGAGACAGATTTGTTTATTGTCAAAGCCTGCGATTTTGGATCATAGAAACTCTTAGTTGTGGGTGAGATCAGCTAAGGGAATCAAGTGCGCAGTATCCTGCTGGGATCAGAGGTGCATGAGCATAACTGTACCTTGGATCAGTGGGAGATTGATTGGGGTTCAACTACAGTCCAGTCTGAAGTTAGCTTGGAGTAGGCTAGTGTCTGTAGCGGCTTAATACAATGTGTGTTCAATCTAGACTAGGTTCCGGGGTTTTTCTGCATTTGCGGTTTCCTCGTTAACAAAATTGCTGGTGTCTGTGTTATTTCAATTTCCGCATTATATTGTTTTATCTTTATAATTGAAATAATACATGTTGTGCGTTAGATCATCAATTAGAGTAATCCAACCTTTGGTTGTTGATTGTCATTGATTGATCCTTGGATATTGGTCTTTGGTACCATCCAAGTTATACCTTGTATTTGATTAGAACTCGCAGTCCTTGCTTGAGTAAATCAAATCAAGATAGAGATATAAACTTGTTGATATACTTTTAATTGATTCAGTCGCATTGATTCTCTTAAAAGTATATTCGAGTTTGTCCATACAGATTGCTAAGCGAAATATTGGGTGGTGTTGTTAGACCCCCGCTTTTTCAATTGGTATAAGAGCAGGCAAACACGTTCAAGACCTTACAAGTATGTGATTATAGCGATCTGACTCTACAGACAAGGGTGCTATCTCTATTAACGTACTACCAGTCTTCGATGGCTCTAATTACTTATGGTGGAAAATTGCTATGCGAGCTTTTCTTAAAGCACGTGATTTTCAATCATGGGTATATGTTATTAATGGCTATGATGCTCCCGTTGTGGCAGATGGAGATGTAAACGTTCCCAAGAATATTGGTTAATACAGTACTTCCAAGATACTTGATGTAAAGCAAAATTCCGACAGTTTGAATGCAATCATACATGCCATTACCCCAAATATTCAGCACCATGTGTCAAATTTCACTAGGTCTAAAGATGCTTGGGATATCTTAGAAACCGTATTTGAAGGTAACTCCAGTGAAAAGGAAGATAGGCTTCAAAACCTTAATTCCGATTGGGAGAACCTTCGTATGGCAGATGAAGATACATTTGATGAGTTTAATCACAGGGTGTCTGAAATTGTTAATGCATCTTTTGCATTGGGTAAGACTATTCCTGAAAAGGACATTGTGATGAAAATTCTCAGATCGCTGTCATCTAGATACGAGTCTAAGAAGCATGCCATTGTTGAGGGAAGTAACCTTGATAATCTTTCCAGAAATACATTGGTTGGAAAGCTAAAGATATTTGATCATGAGAAAACATCCAAAATCGGAAAGGATGTTTCCATTAAAGCACAGAAGAACACTAAATTACTTGATAAAGGTAAAAGTATTTATGTCTCTGAGGATGATCAGTCTAAGGATGATTTTTCGGATGAATATCTTGACAAATCAGTCTCCTTGATCACAAGACAGTTTAGGGATCTTCTATTGAAGAGAAGTAAACGGTTTTCGAGAGACAAACCTAGGTCATCAGATAAACCTCACAATCACGTTCCTCTTAAAAACATGGATGCTGACGAGGCTGATGACGAGGATATGACACAGTGCTTTAAGTGTAAAGGTTTTGGTCATTTTTCAAACGAGTCCCAAAATCGTAGAAAATACAGTGGGAACAAAGGTCTTGCTGTAACACTTGATGAGATGTCTGAGATCTATGATTCTGATGAAGACAGGAAATCAAGTGTCGATCTTCTATATGAAAACATTGATTTTGATAATTGTAGCAATACATATATCAACCTTGATGGTTTCGGTTAAAAAGAGAATCCAATCAAGATGGAACAATCAATTGACCAATCATTTGGAAATTCTGGTTGTAATGTTTCAGGATCTACTATGTGTCTAGCTGCGTTCACACCACAGATGTTTGAATACTATCCAAGTTTGACGTGCTCGTTTTATTCTCAGAAAGGTCATGAACTATCAAGATGTTACAAGTACAAACATCAAGTGAGGCACGCTAACAAACTTCAACGAAGAGCAAATCGATTGGCAAGGAAGCTTAAACTTGCTCAGAAGACTGCTGAGGTATGTAGGATTTTATCTTCGTCTAAGAAGTTGGTTTCCAAAGAAAAAATAAGACCATTAGAGAAGAAGGTATGGTCAAATCGCTTTGTTAGACAGAAGTCTGATGATTCCTCTCTAGAGGAAAATAGTGGACAAATTGTTGTTCACCACAACACAAATTGATTGTGTTGTTTGGTAAATCTTGTCTCATGTGCCTGATCAAAAGAGAGAAGATTGTGTACCGCTCAGGCTTTAGGAAAAGTTTTTTTTGGTTTGTTTTTCCTGTCTATCAAATAAAATAAAGGGTTATTATCGATAATTTTACTCTTTATAGGTTTTAGAGTTGGGCGTCCACGAACCTGTTTAAAGGTTGCGAACCCTACATTCCTTTTTCGTCTCTGATATCCTTTATATCTTAAGACTGCTTGATGAGATTGTGAATTCCACTCAAAAAAACCAATTGTTTACAATTGTTCTCTAAGCATCATGTCTTTGGATGGAAAAGATGTCAATATGATTGTTAAGCCATCAATCAAGGAAAAAGAGAAATCTCCAGTAACTCCTTCCTTGAAAAGAAAAAAGAGGAATACAAGAAAGCCAAGGGCTGTCCCTTCTAACTCTCAGAAGTTTTTCGATGTTCTTGATGAGTTGAAGGATGTAAGAAAGGAGGTTGGTGAAATAAAGGCTTGCCTTTTAAGATCTTTGGAAATTCAGAAGACCCTGGTTTGACATCATCAGCCAAGACGGTTCGTTGGTATTGACTCCTTCCTCCACGAACCTTATATTCCAATGGTTGTTGATGACAAGGAGTTCGGGAATGATAAGGAATTTCTCAAAGACATTGTTGCCTAGTATGTATTCTTTTTGGCTTAGTTGGAAGAATAACTAGTGCTTGAATAGCAATGATTGTGACTACACATAACTATTATTTTTCATCTTCTTGTTCTTTTTTTGGTTTATTTGGTTTAAATTCTAAAAATATTTGGAGGATGATGTTTTTGCAGTATTAATCTTTATGATTTGAGATATTGCAATTTGTTATGGAATATTGGTGTTTACGTCCGTGAACTATGTTTGTCCCATATTCTGTTAAAAGTAAAGTCGTTTGTGATTCGGTATTCACGTACTGGTAAAAGAATGAATAGACTTTTGAAAATTACAAAAGTTAAGCCTATATTGTCAAACTCTTAATGGAAAATAGGTTAAAATCTTTTGTTTTCAAGGATTATGTCTATTAATGTCGTTATGTATATAGTGATTGAAGATAGAATGAATCCTTGTGTATTCCGCAGTATTGATCATCCCTGATCCATATTTTTTATGTATTATTGTGAGGATCCGCAATGCATCTTATGTTGAGCACAATACAACAAAATTTAATTTTTAGCTTAGTTGGTATTCTGTGAGATATGTTATGTCGAGCATATTGAACTAAATTAATCATCTTGTTTGGTTATTTAGTTATTGCTCCGTAAGTTTTCTTATGTCGAGCAAAACAATTGACAATTAAATTGATTACTTTTGTGATTATTTTGGTGGTGTATTCCAATTAGATTAATTATGGGTTCTCTTGTAATTAATCTAGTTGAGTATTTTCGTGTCTCCACAAGTTCTCTTATGTTGAGCACAATAAATTGAATTGATCCCCTCTTGTGATTAATTTGATTGAGTCTTTTGAATATAGAAAATTATTCTCATGGTTTTTGGTGTCCAATAGAATACTTCTTTTCTTTTGAAATTAAGGTCGCTCTTGTTGTTCTTTCGAGAATGACATCAAATGGAGGAGAGTTCTTTTGAACTTGTGCTTAAAAGTTCTTGATGATTGCATTTGGCTTCGTCTTTATTATTGCATCTAAATTAGTTGGTATGTAATTTTTTTTTCCTTTTGTCATGAAATGTCTCTTTCGAAAATTTCATTATGATCCCGTTCTTGTACCTTTGCAATTTTATTGACAAAAAAGGGGGAGAATTAATATGTAGTTCATACTACAAATACATATGGTTTTCGGATCATTATGTAAGGGGGAGTGGTTTCCATGTGAAATGGAGTATTGACTAAGGGGGAGTGATACATATCACCATAGTATTATTATTGAAGTTGTGATACAATTGAACTTTGACGCTGTGTAATAATACTATGACACTGTATAACAATGATCGACACCGATGCTTTCTCATTGTTATAGCTACGGATATTCAACAACAATAATGCTAAACTTACAACCTTTGGGATCATTGGAGTACTTGGAAGTGACGAAGATTTCGAGGAATGTTGAAGATTAGACATGTGGAATAGGAGCTACTAAAGTTTCTTTATCTTTTTTGTATTCCATAAGTATTGATAGTTTTGTCACTAAAATTGACAAAGTGGGAGATTGTTAGAGCATTGCTCGGTCGAACTCGCATGCGTTGCTATCTCAAGCATGTTTGTTAATGTTAGTGATCAAAACTATAAGTCTTGATTTCTAGTCTATTATATCTAAGTCTCAGACTAGGATAGAAAGTGTAGTTGAGCTCAAGGACTTCATGGCGATTCATCATATAAGTAGAATAATTACTCAAGGAACCGGTGGAACTTCTCGAAAAAAAGGTATGTGAAGACTTGAACTTATCTATCACTCAAAAGTCTATCTACTCTATCTCCTACTCTTTGAGACAAGAAGACGTATGCTATATATATATACTTGGATTATACACATTTGGTATTTCGAGCCGGGTATACCCCGCCTATCTATATCTCGAAATATGTATTGGTAA
Source organism: Papaver somniferum (assembly GCF_003573695.1). NCBI lineage: Eukaryota > Viridiplantae > Streptophyta > Magnoliopsida > Ranunculales > Papaveraceae > Papaver > Papaver somniferum. Next base: position 30,224,679 of record NC_039368.1, read on the forward strand.
GCTTTTAGCTTCGAACAAGTTTATCTTTACCATGTGACGAAAGTCATGATATGTTTCGATCATCTTGAAAATTGCTTTGACGAGAAATGGTGTAACAACTATATAACGTCCTATAAGAATGTTTCAATGATTGAAATGAGAGTTTAGATTACATAACCAATGGTGGACATAAACATTGTTGTGGAAACACATTTATGTATAAGTCCTATTCCTTGAACCAAAGTTTGCGAACTTTGTTGATAAAGAGAAACCGGAAGAACGACATAATGCCAAGTCCGCGAACTCAGTTGATAAGCACGTATGTGCTACATTTTATACCCATAATTATATTAGGTAGGACTCGATATTTTGGATAATAACAATGTTTTGAGCTATTTGCATGAAATATGAGCGAATCCGATCACCGAAAGAAAAAATGGCTAAAGAAAGCTAAAATGGTTTTTACCAGGATGCCTTGTCATTTGCTTTGAGTTGGTCACTGAACCTAAGCTGCTACCTTACTTCCCAGATACAAAAACGAAAGAAATTGGTTTCTTTTATAAAAGTTCAATGCACCCGAATTCGAATTGTGGGGACAAAAGGAAGCCGTGGGACGTGGTGCTTTTGATGTGATACAAGCAGCTGAATAATTAAAGAAACAGTGGGGCGTGGCCTTATGATCTCCACTTATGCGTTCGTGATTCAGGGAACTAAGGCAGTGGAGGTTCAGGCAGCTGCTGCAGTTTTTAAGCTATAGCAACCTTGGGTTCATGGGGTTCGAATCAGTGCACAGTTGGGGTAGACCTTGAGATGATTTTGATGTTTATTTTGGCAGCACCGAATATGGTTTTCAATATTGAAGTAGATGTGAATTTGCATGCGTAACTCTTGAAGATATCAATGAATAAGAAGAAGATGATTAATCGATTGCATTTGGCAGTGGTCTGAAACTGAGTTCAACTAGCAACTGGTAGTTCTCGATAGGCATGGAGTTTGGTTAGGAGAATTTAAGTTAGATGTACTGACGATGGAGTTAGAAGACATACAGACAGAAACTAAGATGTTGTTGTTGCTGTCATGGCCGTGAGCAGTAGAGCAGTCAAGATGGGTTTCGTCAGTGAAGCCTTGGAGAATAGTCAGTAAGAAGAAGAATGAAGCTGTGAACATACGGACTCAAGGAAGCGGAGATGCAGAAAGAGTTGCAGGTATGCAAATGCAAGGAGAGATGAAATTTGAGGCAGTGATGAATGCTTGGCCGGACATGAGAAAGAATATGTGATGCTGAGAGTTTGACGGGATGGATGGAATTGACCAGTTAACATGAATGAATGGTGTAATGGCTGAGATGATGTTGTTGAGTTTTGGACCGGTGTGAATCGATTTGGTGCTGGGAAACTTGGATTCTCGTTATTGCAGGAGCACAAAGCTATGGGCGAGAGCCAGAGAAACAGCAGAGAGTTGTTTGCAGTAGGTGGACGAGAGTGCTTGGAGGATTATTAGAGGACGGAGAAGGCAAGTACAAGAGATAAACGCCGAGAAGATGGAAAGAAAACAGAGAAGAAACTGAACGTGGTCAGAAATGATTGCAGTTTAGTAGTTCAGGGAACGGAACTGGTGCTTAAACTGACGGAATGGAAATCAGTGGGACGAGATTCAGAAGTTCAGGGAGTTGGTTCCGTGTTTGGATTTGGCAGCAATCGGAGTTAGTAATGGACTGTTATGGACTGGGCCTTGAGAATCATGTTTGGTCTATGTAAGAGTTTCTTTCGCGCAGCAGTATAAAAATCGGAACAGAGACAGAAAGAGAGTAGGCCGACGGACGGCTACATAGAAGCAGCTGGAAAAGAAGAATAGGGTTTGAATTTTCTGTTTCAATTTCGATTTGATTAGCGAGAGTTTTCATTTAGATTTATTTTATGGCTTTTGAGAAAGCCATGCTTTGGTAAATTGTTTGTTAGGGTTGAGATTGAAGTCAATTTAATTATATAGACTCAACAATGATATTTCTAATAATGATATGAATGATTAGTAATTTCTCTTCTTATAGCTTGGTACTCAATTGTTTATGTGATTGTTTTGATTATCTATGCTTTTCAATTGATATTTCGTGCTTCGGTTAAATCCCTTGACGTGATATACTTTAGGATTAATAGGTAATGTTTTACAATCACTATCCATGAAGCGAAGGAGATTACAGCGGAGAAACAATAATTTAAAATTTAAAATACCATCTTCCGAGGCATGAGATTGAGTTCGATATTTGTCTTGAGTAATAAATAGAAATTAGTAGAGTTTTATATGATTGAATTGGTGGAAATCGAAATCCCTAACAACCCTTTCTACGTCTTTGTTATTTATTATTTCATTTTGTCCGAATTTCTGAAAACTCTCAAAAACATCATATTGCGATTACTTAGTTTTTGGTATTAGTTGGTACAGTATTTCGTACTCCTCGTGGGAACGACTTGTACTTTCCATTGTTCTACTAGTTAGACACTGTGCACTTGCAATATTTTAATTGTAGGTTTCCCAACCTATCAAGTTTTTGGCGCCGCTGCCGGGGAATGGTTGCATAATACTGTTTGATTGATATCAATTTTTGTATATAACTTATTTTTATTTTTTTTGTACATAATTTTTTTTTGTTTTCTTTTGGTTCTTTTACGCATTTTATTTGATATGTTTTTTTTAGGTACCTTAGCCTGAAGTGTTGTGGGCGAAAGAAAGTATGCACTCGCAAGGCTTTTGCAAGAGCCACTCGGAAGATCCATTAGAGGTTTGCTTAGCTCATTTTGGGTATGATTTTGATGATGATAGTGTTATTTGTGAAGTCAGTGCCTTATTAGACTCAGCATCGTTGTTAGACACTAATAAATGGAAACCCAAACTAGAACCTCTAATTATGCCCGAGTCTCGACTAGTTCCATCAATCGATAAAGCTTCAACCTTGACTCATCTTTATAATATTTATAATGAAACCGTTGTAAATGATAGCGGGTCTATAAGTCATTATATCATTGCTCCATTGAGACATTGTTCAGCGAGTGAATTTGAGATAATATATTTTCGTCTGCCATATTTTGCTGAATTTGAACCAATATCATCCTCGGAAGTTATTTCCTCGGACTTAGAGCCATATTTAGGGAGTTTAACAATTGTTCAATCTGATTTGCTTCATGTTTCCACATATGATTGGGAAAGTTTGAATTATTTCCCAAATAAGATTGAATTCAGTTTAGCTCTATGGGTACTAATCAATCTGGTTGCAGGATTATCTTTTCAGCTAAACTGATATGTTGGGTCACTCCCCAACTTTTCAGACTCTATATATATGATTGGAAGCTTACTTTGGGGGTTCCAACCTCACCTTATTTGAGACTACATGCTACTGGAAAGTAGGGAAACTAATACCTTTCGCTTCATGGGAGTCAACCCATCATATTTGTTCCATGCACTCTATCTTTTACTTTTATTGTATTTTAAAATTCTCCACCTTAATTTCTACGTTGGATGACTCAATTGCATTGAGGATAATGTAATGTTTAAGTGTGGGGGTGTGGGACTTTCGTTAGGAATTTTTAATAATAATAAAAAAATTTTTTTTTTTTGCATGATATGACCGGCTGTTTAGCAGGTCTTTCTGTCTAACTGTGTAGCAGACATCTCTTGATCTCGCTATTTAGCAGTTCCGTCTAGCTGTTTAGAAGATTTGTCTCGCTATTTAGCAGACATCTCTATACCACTGTATAGTTGTTTCGTCTAGCTGTTTAGCAGACATTTCTCGGTCTTGCTGTTTAGCGGATCCGTCTTGCTGTTTAGCAGATAACACTCTTCATATCCAGCTGTGTAGCTGATATATTCTTTGTTTTGCTCGAGGACTAGCAAAATATAAGTGTGGGGGTGTTGATAAGCACGTATGTGCAACATTTTATATCCATAATTATATTAGTTAGGACTCGATATTTTGGATAATAACAATGTTTTGAGCTATTTGCATGAAATATGAGCGAATCCTGTCACCAAAAGAAAAAATGGCTAAAGAAAGCTAAAATGGTGTTTGCCAGGATTCCTTGTCATTTGCTTTGAGTTGGTCACTGAACCTAAGCTGCTACCTTACTGCCCAGATACAAAAACGAAAGAAATTGGTTTCTTTTATAAAAGTTCAGTGCACCTGAATTCCAATTGTGGGGACAAAAGGAAGCCGTGGGACGTGGTGCTTTTGATGTGATACAAGCAGCTGAATAATTAAAGAAACAGTGGGGCGTGGCCTTATGATCTCCACTTATGCGTTCGTGATTCAGGGAACTAAGGCAGTGGAGGTTCAGTCAGCTGCTGCAGTTTTTAAGCTATAGCAACGTTGGGTTCATGGGGTCCGAATCAGTGCACAGTTTGGGTTACCTTGAGATGATTTTGATGTTTATTTTGGCAGCACCCAATATGGTTTTCAATATTGAAGTAGATGTGAATCTGCATGCGTAACTCTTGAAGATATCAATGAATAAGAAGAAGATGATTAATCGATTGCATTTGGCAGTGGTCTGAAACTGAGTTCAACTAGCAACTGGTAGTTCTCGACAGGCATGGAGTTTTGTTAGGAGAGCTTAAGTTAGATGGACTGACGATGGAGTTAGAAGACAGACGGACAGAAACTAATATGTTGTTGTTGCTGTCATGACCGTGAGCAGTGGAGCAGTCAAGATGGGTTTCGTCGGTGAAGCCTTGGAGAATAGTCAGTGAGAAGAAGAATGGAGCTGTGAACATACGGACTCAAGGAAGCGGAGATGCAGAAAGAGTTGCAGGTATGCAAATGCAAGGAGAGATGAAATTTGAGGCAGTGATGAATGCTTGGCCGGACATGAGAAAGAATATGTGATGCTGAGAGTTTGACGGGATGGATGGAATTGACCAGTTAACATGAATGAATGGTGTAATGGCTGAGATGATGTTGTTGAGTTTTGGACCGGTGTGAATCGATTTGGTGCTGGGAAACTTGGATTCTCGTTATTGCAGGAGCACAAAGCTATGGGCGAGAGCCAGAGAAACAGCAGAGAGTTGTTTGCAGTAGGTGGACGAGAGTGCTTGGAGGATTATTAGAGGACGGAGAAGGCAAGTACAAGAGATAAACGCCGAGAAGATGGAAAGAAAACAGAGAAGAAACTGAACGTGGTCAGAAATGATTGCAGTTTAGTAGTTCAGGGAACGGAACTGGTGCTTAAACTGACGGAATGGAAATCAGTGGGACGAGATTCAGAAGTTCAGGGAGTTGGTTCCGTGTTTGGATTTGGCAGCAATCGGAGTTAGTAATGGACTGTTATGGACTGGGCCTTGAGAATCATGTTTGGTCTATGTAAGAGTTTCTTTCGCGCAGCAGTATAAAAATCGGAACAGAGACAGAAAGAGAGTAGGCCGACGGACGGCTACATAGAAGCAGCTGGAAAAGAAGAATAGGGTTTGAATTTTCTGTTTCAATTTCGATTTGATTAGCGAGAGTTTTCATTTAGATTTATTTTATGGCTTTTGAGAAAGCCATGCTTTGGTAAATTGTTTGTTAGGGTTGAGATTGAAGTCAATTTAATTATATAGACTCAACAATGATATTTCTAATAATGATATGAATGATTAGTAATTTCTCTTCTTATAGCTTGGTACTCAATTGTTTATGTGATTGTTTTGATTATCTATGCTTTTCAATTGATATTTCGTGTTTCGGTTAAATCCCTTGACGTGATATACTTTAGGATTAATAGGTAATGTTTTAGAATCACTATCCATGAAGCGAAGGAGATTACAGCGGAGAAACAATAATTTAAAATTTAACATACCATCTTCCGAGGCATGAGATTGAGTTCGATATTTGTCTTGAGTAATAAATAGAAATTAGTAGAGTTTTATATGATTGAATTGGTGGAAATCGAAATCCCTAACAACCCTTTCTACGTCTTTGTTATTTATTATTTCATTTTGTCCGAATTTCTGAAAACTCTCAAAAACATCATATTGCGATTACTTAGTTTTTGGTATTAGTTGGTACAGTATTTCGTACTCCTCGTGGGAACGACTTGTACTTTCCATTGTTCTACTAGTTAGACACTGTGCACTTGCAATATTTTAATTGTAGGTTTCCCAACCTATCAAGTTTTTGGCGCCGCTGCCGGGGAGTGGTTGCATAATACTGTTTGATTGATATCAATTTTTGTATATAACTTATTTTTATTTTTTTTGTACATAATTTTTTTTTGTTTTCTTTTGGTTCTTTTACGCATTTTATTTGATATGTTTTTTTTAGGTACCTTAGCCTGAAGTGTTGTGGGCGAAAGAAAGTATGCACTCGCAAGGCTTTTGCAAGAGCCACTCGGAAGATCCATTAGAGGTTTGCTTAGCTCATTTTGGGTATGATTTTGATGATGATAGTGTTATTTGTGAAGTCAATGCCTTATTAGACTCAGCATCGTTGTTAGACACTAATAAATGGAAACCCAAACTAGAACCTCTAATTATGCCCGAGTCTCGACTAGTTCCATCAATCGATAAAGCTTCAACCTTGACTCATCTTTATAATATTTATAATGAAACCGTTGTAAATGATAGCGGGTCTATAAGTCATTATATCATTGCTCCATTGAGACATTGTTCAGCGAGTGAATTTGAGATAATATATTTTCGTCTGCCATATTTTGCTGAATTTGAACCAATATCATCCTCGGAAGTTATTTCCTCGGACTTAGAGCCATATTTAGGGAGTTTAACAATTGTTCAATCTGATTTGCTTCATGTTTCCACATATGATTGGGAAAGTTTGAATTATTTCCCAAATAAGATTGAATTCAGTTTAGCTCTATGGGTACTAATCAATCTGGTTGCAGGATTATCTTTTCAGCTAAACTGATATGTTGGGTCACTCCCCAACTTTTCAGACTCTATATATATGATTGGAAGCTTACTTTGGGGGTTCCAACCTCACCTTATTTGAGACTACATGCTACTGGAAAGTAGGGAAACTAATACCTTTCGCTTCATGGGAGTCAACCCATCATATTTGTTCCATGCACTCTATCTTTTACTTTTATTGTATTTTAAAATTCTCCACCTTAATTTCTACGTTGGATGACTCAATTGCATTGAGGATAATGTAATGTTTAAGTGTGAGGGTGTGGGACTTTCGTTAGGAATTTTTAATAATAATAAAAAAAAAAAAAAATTTTGCATGATATGACCGGCTGTTTAGCAGGTCTTTCTGTCTAGCTGTGTAGCAGACATCTCTTGATCTCGCTATTTAGCAGTTCCGTCTAGCTGTTTAGAAGATTTGTCTCGCTATTTAGCAGACATCTCTATACCACTGTATAGTTGTTTCGTCTAGCTGTTTAGCAGACATTTCTCGGTCTTGCTGTTTAGCGGATCCGTCTTGCTGTTTAGCAGATAACACTCTTCATATCCAGCTGTGTAGCTGATATATTCTTTGTTTTGCTCGAGGACTAGCAAAATATAAGTGTGGGGGTGTTGATAAGCACGTATGTGCAACATTTTATATCCATAATTATATTAGTTAGGACTCGATATTTTGGATAATAACAATGTTTTGAGCTATTTGCATGAAATATGAGCGAATCCTGTCACCAAAAGAAAAAATGGCTAAAGAAAGCTAAAATGGTGTTTGCCAGGATTCCTTGTCATTTGCTTTGAGTTGGTCACTGAACCTAAGCTGCTACCTTACTGCCCAGATACAAAAACGAAAGAAATTGGTTTCTTTTATAAAAGTTCAGTGCACCTGAATTCCAATTGTGGGGACAAAAGGAAGCCGTGGGACGTGGTGCTTTTGATGTGATACAAGCAGCTGAATAATTAAAGAAACAGTGGGGCGTGGCCTTATGATCTCCACTTATGCGTTCGTGATTCAGGGAACTAAGGCAGTGGAGGTTCAGTCAGCTGCTGCAGTTTTTAAGCTATAGCAACGTTGGGTTCATGGGGTCCGAATCAGTGCACAGTTTGGGTTACCTTGAGATGATTTTGATGTTTATTTTGGCAGCACCCAATATGGTTTTCAATATTGAAGTAGATGTGAATCTGCATGCGTAACTCTTGAAGATATCAATGAATAAGAAGAAGATGATTAATCGATTGCATTTGGCAGTGGTCTGAAACTGAGTTCAACTAGCAACTGGTAGTTCTCGACAGGCATGGAGTTTTGTTAGGAGAGCTTAAGTTAGATGGACTGACGATGGAGTTAGAAGACAGACGGACAGAAACTAATATGTTGTTGTTGCTGTCATGACCGTGAGCAGTGGAGCAGTCAAGATGGGTTTCGTCGGTGAAGCCTTGGAGAATAGTCAGTGAGAAGAAGAATGGAGCTGTGAACATACGGACTCAAGGAAGCGGAGATGCAGAAAGAGTTGCAGGTATGCAAATGCAAGGAGAGATGAAATTTGAGGCAGTGATGAATGCTTGGCCGGACATGAGAAAGAATATGTGATGCTGAGAGTTTGACGGGATGGATGGAATTGACCAGTTAACATGAATGAATGGTGTAATGGCTGAGATGATGTTGTTGAGTTTTGGACCGGTGTGAATCGATTTGGTGCTGGGAAACTTGGATTCTCGTTATTGCAGGAGCACAAAGCTATGGGCGAGAGCCAGAGAAACAGCAGAGAGTTGTTTGCAGTAGGTGGACGAGAGTGCTTGGAGGATTATTAGAGGACGGAGAAGGCAAGTACAAGAGATAAACGCCGAGAAGATGGAAAGAAAACAGAGAAGAAGCTGAACGTGGTCAGAAATGATTGCAGTTTAGTAGTTCAGGGAACGGAGCTGGTGCTTAAACTGACGGAATGGAAATCAGTGGGACGAGCTTCAGAAGTTCAGGGAGTTGATTCCATGTTTGGATTTGGCAGCAATCGGAGTTAGTAATGGACTGTTCTGGACTGGTCCTTGAGAATCATGTTTGGTCCATGTAAGAGTTTCTTTCGCGCAGCAGTATAAAAATTGGAACAAAGACAGAAATAGAGTAGGCCGACGGACGGCTACATAGCCGCAGCTGGAAAAGAAGAATAGGGTTTGAATTTTCTGTTTCAATTTCTATTTGATTAGCGACAGTTTTCATTTAGATTTATTTTATGGATTTTGAGAAAGCCATGCCTTGCTAAATTGTTTGTTAGGGTTGAGATTGAAGTCAATTTAATTATATAGACTCAACAATGATATTTCTAATAATGATATGAATGATTAGTAATTTCTCTTCTTATAGTTTGGTACTCAATTGTTTATGTGATTGTTTTGATTATCTATGCTTTTCAATTGATATTTCGTGCTTCGGTTAAATCCCTTGACGTGATATATACTTTAGGATTGATATGTAATGCTTTAGAATCACTACCCATGAAGCGAAGGAGATTACAGCGGAGAAACAATAATTTAGAATTTAACATACCATCTTCCAAGGCATGAGATTGAGTTCGGTATTTGTCTTGAGTAATAAATAGAAATTAGTAGAGTTTTATATGATTGAATTGGTGGAAATCGAAAACCATAACAACCCTTTCTACGTCTTTGTTATTTATTATTTCATTTTGTCTGAATTTATGAACACTCTCAAAAACATCATATTGCGATTACTTAGTTTTTGGTATTAGTTGGTAGAGTATTTCGTACTCCTCATGGGAACGACTTGTACTTGCCATTGTTCTACTAGTTAGACATTGTGCTCTTGCTGTATTTTAATTGTAGGTTTCCCAACCTATCATCAGTCCGCGAACTGCCGAACTTCTCATCCCGAGAAATTCTGCTAGAGTGGACAAACTAGTTGCGTGAGTACCAGTCCGCAAACCGAGTCCGCGAACCGGCGGAAGGTCTCTTGCCGAGATTTTCTGATGGAGTTTGTAAACTCTGCCCGGTTTCTTAAGTCCGCGAACCTAGTGTGCGAACTTGAGAAAGTTTGTATATCTGAAGATGATTTCTGAACTTAAACTTATAAAGACTAAGGAATGCAGTATGCAAACCATGGCTATAAAGTTCATGAACCGATTCAAGTGTGTAGATGGTGGATTTTCAACGAAGGGCAAAAATCGTAAAATCATGAGGCATGTTTTTGACACGGCTTTCAGGCATGCAACGATTCATATTTTACGAAGTCATGATGAATATGTTTTCGAAAAGCCTCCACCAGCTGAGCGTTCGATCCCTGACATTTCGTCGTGACCTCTATGCAGATTAAAGTATTTGGGAGGTTCTCCATAGATTGAGAGATTAACGCCTTCAGGACGTCGGTGATACTCACTGTTCCCTGACTGCAGGAGAGAGACCCACCTCCACATAGAAGAATAGTTGGGCAGTGGACGCCTTCAGGACGTCGGTAACACTCACCGTTCCCTGATTATATGGAGAGACTGTGCATAGATTCAGGCGGTTCTCCGTAGATTGAGAACACTAACGCCTTCAGGTCGTAAACAACATCGTGACTCCCTGACTATGCACCATTCAGAATAAATGTGACACTTTAACTGGCTAATATCTTTTTTGCAATAGATTAATCCTGCCGTGACATTTACTATTGAATTCCCAGAATAATCTATTATTGCTCCTATTCCATGGTCGAATTCACGGCTTGATCCCATGGAATGGCAATAACAATTGATCCTATTCCATGGTCGAATCCACGACCTGATCCCATGGAATGCCAATAACAATTGCTCCTATTCCATGGTCGAATCCACGGCTTAATCTCATAGAATGGCAATAAAACAACTGTGCTATCTCATTACTCTGATTTCATGATCGAATCCACTGATCTCATGAAATGGTAATAGATAATCTTAATTACTCCGATTCTATGGTCGAATCCACGATCCCGTAGGACGGTAATGCTTGTTTTATTATTCTGAATTCGTAGTCAAATCCACAGCTGATCCTGCGAATTAATAATGAACAACTATTCATTTTTATTACTCAGTTTCATGAATTATTCTCCACTGAATTCATAGATTAGTAATAAATACTCAACAACCATGCATCTGGACCATCACTGAGTAAGCCCCACAAAAATGGTGTTAGTGTACTCGACAATGATGCACGACTGAGCACCCGGCTGCATGAACGAGTGTCCAAAAATATGAAATAATGAGGAATCCTTCGCAAAACATGAGAAAATAATAAATATTAATAAAATAATAATAGGCGCCCAAGGCCGGGCCAACCAGCCGGCCGGCTGGCCGTGCCCTAGCCATGGTCGGTCCGTGCCTCTCCCATTATTTTCCTTATTTTTTGTTATTTCGTGAACTCACGAAAACTCCTTGGTTTAAGCAACTTTCCTTGTTTTTGCAAAACCCGTGAATTCTCCATAACTTCGTGGATTCACGAAATAATATTATAAAATAAGGAGAGGTGTGCGGGACCGGGCAAACCCAGCCGGCCGGCCATGCCCGAGCCGTGGTCGGTCCCACACCTCACAATCCTTAGCTTTCATAATTATTATTCCCTAATCTAACGAAACTCCTCCGTTTCAACAAAAACTCATGGATTCTCCATAACTTCAAGGTTTCTCCATAACTTCAAGGATTCATGAAAAATAATAAAATAGGGAAAGGTGCGTGGGACCGAACAACCTAGTCGGCCGGCCATGTCCTAGCCATGGTCGGTCCCACACCTTGCAATCCCTAATCTTGCATAATTATTATTTTCCTCTATTCATGAAACTCCTGGGTTTGAGCAAAATTCATGATTTCTCCATATTTTCTCAAATATTGCTCAAATCACGAAAAACCAAAAGCTAACATAGTCATACGACTGGCTAGCCTCTCATGGCAATTTTAAATATTAAAACACTTTTATTTTAATATTTTCAAAATATTGATGAATTGAGCATACATGCTCATTGCAAAAAAAATCGAGAATTCTCAGTCAAGATGAAACTCTTCTGAAAATTCACGATATTGCTCGAACGCGCATCAGAATACACTGAAACCCTCAGTATGAAAACACGGACACCACGGAAACACGTGCACGCCTTCATGACCGACCAGGGTCATTCCTAGGGCTTGCACAAGGCCGGTCCCACACGTTTTCATAATTCTGACCTAATTTGCTCAATTGCTCATACTGGGACCGAACTCTCTCCAACCAACTAGGGGATTCTCTAAATGACCAACAACTGGTCCCGTGATCACCAAGAGCCGGTCCCATGCTCTCTTGGCCGGTCTTCATCTCTCATACCTAGGTTTCATCACCTAATGCTGAACCCAGCAATATTTCAATAAATGATGAAACCTGCATTTAATCATCGTTCTTTCACCAACTCTCAAACTGAGAACCTTGGTGCGTGCTCACTCGAGCACTGGGCACCCATGGACGCTCATCATCCCATGTGGTCGGTCCCTCCTCACTCATGACCAATTTTCAGCAATTCACCAATTGATGAAGGATTGATAAAAATTAGGGTTTCGAACAAACGCTCCACGAATCACCATTCTGAGCAAGTTCAAACACAAAATAATGTTGATTCAGCAATCAACATCCAAACTAATAATATTCGATATTTCACCAATATTTTTGATTAATATTTTATTGGGTCACGGCACCAGTAAATAATTTGTCGAATTGAGCAATACTTGCTCAGTTGCTCGAATATTGATCCAACCATCAATGTTCAGTAATTCATCAGTAGTTTGTTGAATTGAGCAACACTTGCTCAATTGCACGCCAAAATTATCAAATTCGTCGAATTGAGCAATATTTTCTCAATTGCTCGACAAACTCTCAATATTCAGCAATTCGTCGAGTTGAGCAATACTTGCTCAGTCGCTCTAGTCAGGCATTCATTGACATATCAGAGAACCACATGTTCAATCCATGAATCACTGAGCATTCACCACTTATGATCGATTCAACAAAACTAGACTCACAATCTAAATCAGTCAACAACTGACTAACTAATACACGTCTGCCTTGCAGACTCCACGATTCGTGAAATATCAATCACGTCACAAATGGGGGGATATCACATAGGGTTTTGGTCTGACGGTCTACGGCACGTGGATTCATCCACAACGAGAAATGTGCGTAAGTCGTGTATAGGGTTGAAGGAGTTAGCAAAGTAGTGGGTGCACGATCAGTCAAGTCTCTGCATGACATGGAACTGACTTTACCACGATCTCCCACTTTCCCACTCTTTCACTCAAGAAACCGTCATACTTACAGGGATCAGTGATACATCATTCTTGCAATATAAATAAGTTTAAATCGAGGACATCATGATATCATCAATCATCGATTATGATCATTATCCGTCAACAACTCGATATAAACTTATTCACAGAACTCAACTTCAGCAGTTCAGCAATATTGCAGAAACCTTCAACACACCCACAATCCTTGATCATCACTGATCCCACACAACTCTTAGCTTCCCTCCTACAGATTAACCCATCTCCCTCTTTGCGACCGAATTGACTCTGGAACGACCATTGTCTTGGTTTAGGTCGGACTCATACAGATTGATTACCCGAATCTAAGCACCCCCTTTGCAGCGGTACATCTGTGTGAGGTTCAGCAGTTCGCTCGGTTGAGGAGTCTCGACAGCACGCTCGACTCTCCACTTTCCTAGAAAACCAGCGAACCGTTTTTCCCCATCTACAGATTGGCGACCACAGTAGGAGATTAATCTCTCGGTTGCAATTTCACATTTTCACAAAATGGTTTATCTTAGGTCAGGTTCAGTTACAAATCCTAAAACAAACAACGCTAGCACTAGCAATGACGGTGGTACTCCAGAAACTACTCCTGCTTCCAACACCGGTGTTGTTGATACCACTCCTCCTCAAACCAACGTCGTCAACCATCCTCTCTTAGGCCGGTCTCCCGAGGAAATCAGAGAAAATTCGCCTACCATAGGTGATTTTACGAAGGTGCAAGAGACTCTTGCCAAAAATCAGATTGATATGGCTGCAACACAGAAAGAGCTATGCAATTATCCCAAAACTCTCACCGACAAGATGTCAGAGAAAACTCAAGAGAAGGGAAAGGTCAAAGAGACATCCTCGACTGCTGATCCTGAAGTCATTCCAATCGATGTAGTAGACGATAATGAAGTTCACAAGGCTGATAACCTACTAACAAAGGAACCTGCAGGATTCATCACTCGCGAGGACCTGGAACGCTTCATGGAGGATCGAGGAAAATAAAAGAAACCATATGTCCACCGTCATCAACCTCCATATCATGATGCTATGCAAAGAATTCCTCTCTCGAAGGGATACACTTCTCCAATGTCCACGCTGTACAACGAAAAATGTAACGCTCGATAACACGTATATCGATTCCTAGAGGCACTAGGAGAGCATGAACATGACGAAATGATCCCAGTCTACAGAGCCTTGCTGGAAAATCTCTGGTTCCAGACTTTCTCATAACTCCATGAAGCAGCCAAGCGATCAACAATGCTTTACTAGAAAGAGCAAAGTCTGTAAGGTCGAGGAATCTCGAAGCATATGACGCCTAGTCAACAATAAGTATAATCTCTAGCCTTCCACAAATGTTGTTGCATAAAGGAGAAAACAGAGAGTCGAATCACAGCGCAAACACGCTTCTCTGGCTCCTCCGAAATCACCAAAAAAGGGTAGTCAAATCCGGGATGCACAAGCTCCAACTCAAAATGCAGATCCAGCAGAACCTGAATTCCCTTTGTCCATCGAAGAGGTGATCGAATTACTGGATGTCTGGATCCAGAATGGTGCAATAAAGTTGCCATATGTCAGAAAAGAACCAACTGAAGAAGCAATGGAGAACCCTCTCTACTGCCGTTTCTATAGGTTTGTCAATCATCCCACCAGCGACTGCAGGATCTTGAAGCGCATATTCAAGGAAAAAGTCGGATTAGGGGAACTTAACTTGGGGACTGAAAGAGTACACAGAGACCCTCTTCCAGTCAGAACTTTAATCTCTCCGAGCAACCTTCCGACGAAGCAGTTCAGTCATTGATCGAGTACATCTGCGAATCGCTTTATCTGTCAAGAGCTCAAAATAAAGACATGCTCACGGCTCTGAATCACATTGTTTCATTAAATCCATTCCGGAAATACTTCTTGAGCCTTTAGCCACAGATAAAGAGATGTACGACTGGGGACTAGTTACCGCAGTCAATCTCCAAGGAAATGAATTTGAGAGAACGCTGATCGATGATGTCACTTCTATCAACACTATTCCACTGAAAACCCTCAGAGCCGCAGGCATCACTCGAAAAGAAGCTACTCGTCATCCCATCATCAGAACACTTGGAGAAATTTCGAACTTTGACAAAGTTGAAGCAAGAACCTGCAAAAGAAGCATAGACATTCATCAAGAGGTTCTACACTCAGGCAAGTCTCATTCCATATCTATGTCATTTATTTCCTCACATTTTATCCTAGCATGGGGACTCAATTCTGCTAGCAACACTGCAAGACGTTATGAATGGTAGCTTCACCGCATTAGTATTTTACCATGTGGTTGAATCTGACACCGCTTCGAACCGAGCATCTCATTGGGACATTCACTACTGAGAGATGAGGGAAGCATGGCAAGAAAACTTTAGGCATTTATCCACTTGTAGGAATTTTCACGAGTATCAGAAATATCTGATGTCTGCACAAGCGTTGAATCCCATTATCGCAACGGAATGTTGAATCAACAGAAGATACACGGGCCGAGACGATCAAGCCTAAGATATTCGATGCTTCAGCGCTCAAGCATATAAGAAGCCTTCGAATTGTACTCCCAATCAATGAGTACACCTTCAATAATAACTCCTCTAGATTCAGCACAATATCTCGACGTGACACACCGGTTCAACACCGACACGATCAAAGTATAGCTGAATTACAATCGATAAGCCTTCACTATTCCGTGATAAGACTTCTGAAGTAGATGCAACACCGTTCATCAATGGATGCTACAAACTCCTTCAACTCTGCTAAGTGAATGAGGGATGCACTGGGGACTTGATTTTATTGGAAATATCAATTCAATATATTTCAAAAAATGTTATCCACATAACAAGTCATTGCAACCTAATGTGATTCCATGAAACGTCGTCAAACGGAACCTCTCTACATCAAAATCCCCTGCACGACTGGGGAACTTCCTCTCTTCACCAATCATATCCAGAATGAAGACTGCTACTGCTATCTACCGCGCAACAACATCGATTCCATGACGAAGCCATTTCACAGTAAAGTCATAACAGGAGGATTTGGGTTGAAATCCTAATTCACCTTCATCTTAGGAATGCTCAACTCACCAATTAGTTCGTGCATGCTCACTGGACGGAAGAGCAAAGACTATCATCTTCATTCTCTGTATCAACTCTAATCATAGTATCGGCATCAGCATGTGGAGGAACTCTATTCATGGTCTCAGCATCAACAAGAATTTATGGAGAACTTCCAGTTGTAATCTCAACATCACTCTCGGGCGCAACATCCGGCTTCATCAACTATCCATTCTCTATGGATCATACTTCTACAAGCCCTAATGATTCATATCAATATGTGTAAACATGAAAACATGCTAACATGAACGTCTTCACAAAGATTTCCCGGCAGACGGGCACAAAACCGAAATCTTATACAAGATGTTCTCATCGCCTCTACAAGTGAGATACGACATGCTCCAGGCCATGGGTTTACAAAAACTTACCAATAGGTGAGGAATGGGACAATACTTCCTAAACTAAAGGTGTTCTTATATGTTTCTTCTACAACATACCAAAAGGGTGCATCAATCGGGCAAACGAGCTGAAAGATATGGCCTTTACCGTCAGGTCTACGACATCTGAAAAAATTGCACGGGATTACAAATTACAAATTTGCACGCTTAGTTGTCTGACATCTGCAACTCCAAATTGAGTGATTCTTTGCTCATGTGATAACTCAGTCTCTTGGCTTCAAAAGTTGGGGTCAAGCATCGAATTCCGACGTCGTATGAGGTTCCTACAGCTTCCAGAGCATACAACATACAAGCAGCAATTCTTAGACGGGACTCATAACCTCCACAGTCGATCGATGTCCATCAGGTCTTTCCGCTAAATCCTTCATCAAGGTACCTCCAACTTCGACCACCTAGGTCTTTACATCAATTTTTCTACCTGGGTCCTCTATCCAGGTCTCACCAGAAGAAGGGAAAACGAAAGGGAGAGACTTAACAAAATACTGGGGACTGACGGTCCACTGGTCAAGACGATCGATTTCACAATCCAAAACCAATCAAGAAATCAAAACCAAAATAAAACCTCGCATCTCTCAGAAGTCCAAGATTCAAGATATCATGGAAATAAAACTAAAGAAAGTCAGCAAAATAAGATTTCTGCTTTTCTACATCCTCCAAGACTTGCAAAGCAGCTTTCTCCGCCTCCAGCTTCTTGGTCAGCTCAGCAGCTTCATCCATCTTCTTCAACACAGCATCACTGGTGGTGAAAGGAGTGTCACCTTCCACTGCTTTCCTGATAGCATCAATCTTTTGACGAAGCCATTTCAGATTGAAACCAAATTCTTCAGCTTTCTTCAAGTTGTACTCCCAATCAAAAAGTACATCCCAGGTGATAGTATTTCTAGCTGTGATACGGATATCATTTATAACACGCAAGATGACTTCTACTTGCCTCGTCAAGAAATAACTATGCTCCGGATCCTTGGTAACGACGATGTGCCCATACATCTTCCACGGTTTCTTGTACATAGCAGCATATCCAATGGGAACGCTAAATCCACCAAGAAACCTGTGATATGGGAGTATCTCACCAAATGGAGGAGTAAAAGCAGTCCCTGCGTTGGGATACTCATGCACTATTATTCGGTTCTCAGTCGCTGGAACATCGTCAGCAATCATAGGAACAACTTCGGTTGGAGCAGCTTCTTCCATTCTCGATTCGGGTTCCACCATCTCACGCACAATTGGAGTTTCAGTCACCTCCACGGAATCAACAACAAGTGTTACATGACCTTGAGGTACAGGGACGGAGGTCTCATTATCAACGGCTCCATGGTTGCTCAAGTCATCATTGTTGGATCCATTATTCCTAACTTCAGCTTTTGGCACCTAATGTAAAGATTACATGGGATTAGAATGATTCAAGCGTGCAAACCCAACACAACCATAAAATCCAGCATGTAAGAGAACTAACATCATCTAAGTTCTTTACTATGCATCTAAAACATGATCAAATAGTGTAGAAGCCATGAAACACGTTTTTAAGACAAGCTCATCTGAAGAGATTCTACACTTCCCTATATTAAACGACGAACTGGGAGCAATTGATAAGGAATTTAAGGTTTGGTTATATACCATTCTCTTCGTATGGATGCTGTATACAACATATCAAAATTTCATAGCAATCGGATGAACGAGCTAACAGATGTGGCCAAAACATCGGACAACATGCAACCTGGAAAAGTTCTGAAGGTTTCCTGGAAGTTCACTACTTCGCCTTTTTCAGGCCCTAAAAATGCTCAAAATTCAAAAATCTTCCTTACAAAAGCTTGGAACTTTCCTGGGCTTGAAGATACATACGTAGACCACGAAAATACGACTTCGGACGAGGATTCTACAGCGTTTCTAGTAAAATCTGAAGTCTGAAATTTTCTGGTGACGTATTTCGGCAAAGTTATCCATAAATACATGGATTCTCATTCATTCATTCACAAATAAACAATTTCATACTTCTATGAAGAAATTACAGGAGATATACTTACTAAGGGAGTCTCTAAATCATTTGAAGGCTCGTCAATACCGAGATCTTCATTGGCAACGCCGTTATCTCCATTCGGTTCGGGATTTCGGGAATTCTCCATATTCCCATGTCCCAAAGAAGAGCACTCTTCATCAACATGCTGCTTATCTACAATGATTTCTTCTTGGATTCATCAACAACAATTATTATTATTTTATTCAAAGAGATGCGCAAAAAAAAGATACTTACATCGACTTCTTCATCAGTGCTGGATTCCTGAATTTTGCCCGAGAACAAGTTGAAGACCGTCAATCGATGGAGAAAAAGTATGAAAATAAATAACAAACCTTGGTCTCGTGATCCTAATTGCACGGTCAAATTCATGACACACAAGAAACAGCTGGGGACTGCACGTCATTTGCTAACCTCTTGTAGTCCTTACTTCTGGGTTCTCCGCTCCCGTAGACTTTCTTCCATTTCCGTGGAGTCTACATTGATCCGGGATTTCACTATATGATCATCCTGCGGTAAAGCTAATAAAATAACCAGAAGTAAAACTCGGTATGAAGGATCTCTCACCATCACTTAGAGGTCCCAGGAGTACCATTTCTTAAAGTTTCATCCATAGAGATGTCATCCCTGGAAACGTCGTATTTGAAAGTGTCATCATGGGAGTCGGTCATTCTTGCAAAGTGGCTGTGACAGATGCATAACATTCAGCGCATCATTCATACAAAGTGCAGGATTCAACAAAACAATGAATCATGGAATAGAGATGCTCACATCAGCGTCTGCAAAAATGGTAATCCCCAACTCTTACCTATTTTACAATTTCACTAGACTTTAGTGATGATACAAAACTTCGAAAACTTGCTCACTCCTTTAAACCTGCGAAGACGAGTAAAACTTATCATTCTAGAGTCAACACTGACTTTTCACAAAACTATGAATAGTTCACATAACCTTTCATGTGAACATTCGCTGATTTTCTACATGTGTGCATACACTATAAAATCACCAAACTCATACATACATTATTTCATCACATATACAATTGTTTGCTTTCAGCAATTGCTCAAAAATCATAAATTGATTTTCATAAAACTGTGAACAACCCACGTAAATTTTACTGTGTGAACATCCACTGATTTTCCAAAATTGGACAAATGTCCATTCTATAATTGTGAAAACTCAGACATTATTTCACCATGTATGATTCTCTACTTTCAACAATTGTTCAAAATCAAAACATTGATTTTACAGAAAATATTTTTAACGTGAAACTCACGTAAATTTGAAAATATATATTTTGCTCCCTTGTGCGAGCATCCGTCTTTGAAACAAGAGCATATTTTCAAAAATAAAATTTTTCATGAAAGCTCATAGACAAATTTTTATGTCATTAGACTCAGGTCTATTTTGTTTGTTTCTTAAACTAACGAACGAACGTCTGTTCCTAAAACAAGGATTTCTTTTTTTTTGGTCGAGCCCATAAACGCTAAACTGACCAAAACTGGACTTTCAACAGACCAAATCAGCGATGCTTCATCTCCGTTCTCACGGAATCACACTCTATCATTATCAGGGTCATCACTCAAACATTTTCTCGTACATGACACCAGTGGAGCAAATCGAGGATTCTGACGAACCTTTGTAGACCGAGTTCAACCACTGATTTCGTCGACTGAAAATCACCAATTAATGCTTACTGCAGAACATGATTTTTCCTCACTAAGCAGGGGACTTAATGTAGATGGTGGATTTTCAACGAAGGGCAAAAACCATATCATGAGGCATGTTTTTGACATGGATTTCAGGCATGCAACGATTCATATTTTACGAAGCCATGATGAATATGTTTTCGAAAATCCTCCACCAGCTGAGCGTTCGATCCTGGCATTTCGTCGTGACCTCTATGCAGAATAAAGTATTTGGGCGGTAGCTTAACGCCTTCAGGAGATCGGTGATACTCACTGTTCCCTGACTGTAGGAGAGAGACCGACCTCCACATAGAAGAATAGTTGGGCGGAGGACGCCTTCAGGACGTCGGTGACACTCACCGTTCCCTGATTATGTGGAGAGACTGTGCATAGATTCAGACGGTTCTCCGCAGATTGAGAACACTAATGCCTTCATGTCATAAACAACATCGTGACTCCCTGACTATGCATCATTCATAATAGATGTGATGCTTTAACTGGCTAATATATTTTCTGCAATAGATTAATCATGCCATGACATTCACTACATAATTCCCAGAATAATCTATTATTGCTCCTATTCCATGGTCGAATCCACGACCTGATCCCATGGAATGGCAATAACGATTGCTCCTATTCTATGGTCGAATCCACGGCCTGATCCCATGGAATGGCAATAACAATTGCTCCTATTCCATGGTCGAATCCACGGCTTGATATCATAGAATGGCAATAAACCAATTGTGCTATCTCATTACTCCGATTTCATGATCGAATCCAGTGATCTCATGAAATGGTAATAGATAATCTTAATTACTCCGATTTTATGGTCGAATCCACGATCCCATAGGATGGTAATGCTTTTTTTTATTATTCTGAATTCGTAGTCGAACCCACAACTGATCCTGCGAATTAATAATGAACAACTATTCATTTTTATTACTCAATTTCATGAATTATTCTCCACTGAATTCATAGATTGGTAATAAATACTCAACAACCGGGCATCTGGACCATCACTGAGTAAGCCCCACAAAAATGGTGCGAGTGTACTCGACAATGATGCACGACTGAGCACCCGAATGCACGAACGAGTGTCCAAAAATATGAGATAATGAGGAATCCTTCCAAAAACAGGAGAAAACATTAAATATTAATAAAATAATAAGAGGCGCCCAAGGCCAGACCCACCAGCCGGCCGACCAGTCGTGCCCTAGCCATGGTCGGTCCGTGCCTCTCCCATTATTTTCCATATTTTTTGTTATTTCGTGAACTCACGAAAACTCCTTGGTTTTAGCAACTTTCCTTGTTTTTGCAAAACCCGTGAATTCTCCATAACTTCATGGATTCACGAAATAATATTATAAAATAAGGAGAGGTGTGCGGGACCGGGAAAACCCAGCCGGCCGGCCATGCCCGAGCCGTGGTCGGTCCCACACCTCACAATCCTTAACTTTCATAATTATTATTCCCTAATCTAACGAAACTCCTCCGTTTCAACAAAAACTCATGGATTCTCCATAACTTCAAGGATTCATGAAAAATAATAAAATAGGGAAAGGTGTATGGGACCGGACAACCTAGCCGGCCGGCCATGCCCTATCCATGGTCGGTCCCACACCTTGCGATCCCTAAACTTGCATAATTATTATTTTCCTCAATTCATGAAACTCCTGGGTTTGAGCAAAATTCATGATTTCTCCATATTTTCTCAAATATTTCTCAAATCACGAAAAACCAAAATCCAACATAGTCACATGACTGGCTAGCCTCTCACAGCAATTTTAAATATTAAAACACTTTTATTTTAATATTTTCAAAATATTGATGAATTGAGCATACATGCTCATTCCAACAAAAATCGAAAATTCTCAGTCAAGATGAAACTCATCTGAAAGATCATGATATTGCTCGAACGCGCATCAGAAAATACTGAAACCCTCAGTATAGAAACACGGACATCACGTAAACATGTGCACGCCTTCATGACCGACCAGGGTCATTCCTAGGGCTTGCACAAGGCCGGTCCCACACGTTTTCATTATTCTGACCTAATTTGCTCAATTGCTCATACTGGGCCCGAACTCTCTCTAACCAACCGGGGGATTCTCCAATTGACCAAAAACTGGTCCCTTGACCACCAAGAGCTGATCACATGCTATCTTGGTCGGTCCTCATCTCTCATACATAGGTTTTATCACCTAATGCTGAATCCAGCAATATTTCAATAAATGATGAAACCTGCATTTAATCATCGTTCTTTCACCAACTCTCAAACTGAGAACCCTGGTGCGTGCTCACTCGAGAACTGGGCACCCATGGACGCTCATCATCCCATGTGGTCAGTCCCTCCTCACTCATGACCAATTTTCAGCAATTCACCAATTGATGAAGGATTGATAAAAATTAGGGTTTCGAACAAACGCTCCACGAATCACCATTCTGAGCAAGTTCAAACACAAAATAATGTTGATTCAGCAATCAACATCCAAACTAATAATATTCGATATTTCACCAATATTTTTGATTAATATTTTATTGGGTCACGACACCAGTAAATAATTTGTCGAATTGAGCAATACTTGCTCAGTTGCTCGAATATTGATCCAACTATCAATGTTCAGTAATTCATCAGTAGTTTGTTGAATTGAGCAACACTTGCTCAATTGCACGCCAAAATTATCAAA
The DNA here is from genome assembly GCF_003573695.1 of Papaver somniferum. Taxonomy (NCBI): domain Eukaryota; kingdom Viridiplantae; phylum Streptophyta; class Magnoliopsida; order Ranunculales; family Papaveraceae; genus Papaver; species Papaver somniferum. The sequence continues at coordinate 30,247,727 of NC_039368.1, forward strand.
TTCGTCGAATTGAGCAATACTTGCTCAATTGCTCGACAAACTCTCAATATTCAGCAATTCGTCGAGTTGAGCAATACTTGCTCAGTCGCTCTAGTCAGTAATTCATTGACATATCAGAGAACTACATGTTCAATCCATGAATCACTGAGCGTTCACCACTTATGCTCGATTCAACAAAACTAGACTCACAATCTAAATCAGTCAACAACTGACTAACTAATACATGTCTGCCTTGCAGACTCCACGATTCGTGAAATATCAATCACGTCACAAATGGGGAGATATCACTTAGGGTTTTGGTCTGGCAGTCTACGGCACATGGATTCATCCACAACGAGAAATGTGCATAAGTAGTGTACACGGTTGAAGGAGTTAGCAAAGCAGTGGGTGCACGATCAGTCAAGTCTCCGCATGACATGGAACTGACTTTACCACAATCTCCCACTGTCCCACTCTTTCACTCAAGAAACCGTCACACTTACAGGGATTAGTGGTACATCATTCTTGCAATATAAATAAGTCTAAATCGAGGACATCAGGATATCATCAATCATCGATTATCATCATTATCCGTCAGCAACTCGATATAAACTTATTCACATAACTCAACTTCAGCAGTTCAGCAATATTGCAGAAACCTTCAACACACCCACAATCCTTGATCATCACTGATCCCACACAACTCTCAGCTTCCCTCCTACAGATCAACCCATATTCCTCTTTATGACCGAATTGACTCTGGAACGACCATTGTATTGGTTTAGGCCGGAGTTATACAGACTGATTTCCCGAATCTAAGCACCCCCTTTGCAGCGGTGCATCTGTGTGAGGTTCAGCAGTTCTCTCGGTTGAGGAGTCTCGACAGCACGCTCGACTCTCCACTTTCCTAGAAAACCAGCAAACCGTTTTTCCCCATCTAAAAGTGAATCAAATCATCTTTGCTTCAATTGTGTCTTGTGTAGTACATAAGATTTCCTTGCAATTGAAAAACTCTCTAACTAGTTCATTTGAAGTCACTTGAACTAGTTATGGTGAAGAAGAACATGGTTTATATGAAATGCTCATATGGATAACCATTTGGTTAACTATAGTTGAACCAACAAAGTGCATACGTTTGGGTACAGTTAACAAACCTAGAAGCGTGCATTGTCAAGTGTGTATAACAAGCTAAGTTTTCGATCTAACGGTTGAAAAATATTATCTTGAATCTAAATCAGGTTTTCATCTAACGGTGAATATTGAATGCTTTGTTACTAAGCTAACATTAATTGCAAACCCTGATTTGAAAGACTATATAAAGGAGACATCTAGTATTGTGCAAACTAATCCCCACACCTCATGTGTGATACTAGTTTGCGTACTAGAGTTGATTCTCCTTTAACTCTCTGGTTTTCTTTTCTTAAACCAGTTTAACGACTTAAAGACTTCATTGGGATTGTGAAGCCAGACCGATACTACTTTTATCGTAATTGTGTGATATGATCTTGTATCTTCTATCGTACGAGTACAATCAGATTGATTGGCTTGATATTGATATCTCCGATAGGAAAGATATAAAAAGTAATCACAAACATCTTCGTCTCATCGTTTGTGATTCCGCAACATCTTGTTTCGCTACCATACGATTAAGATTGGTATGAGGTGATTGATAACTCTAGGCTATTCTTCGGGAATATAAGACCGGATTATCAATTGGATCCTGTTCACCTTGATTATTATCAAAATACGGAACAAAACCTTTAGGGTTTATCTGTGGGAGACAGATTGATCCTTTGATAGACTTTTCTGTGTGAGACAAATTTGTTTATTATCAAAGCCTGTGATTTTGGATCGTAGCAACTCTTAGTTGTGGGTGAGATCAGCTAAGGGAATCAAGTGCACAGTATCATGTTGGGATCAGAGGCGTAGGAGCATAACTGTACCTTGGATCAGTGGGAGATTCATTGGGGTTCAACTACAGTCCAGTCCGAAGTTAGCTTGGAGAAGGCTAGTGTCTGTAGCGGCTTAATATAGTGTGTGTTCAATCTGGACTAGGTACCGGGGTTTTTCTGCATTTGCGGTTTCCTCGTTAACAAAATTTCTGGTGTCTGTGTTATTTCAATTTCCGCATTATATTGTTATCTTTATAATTGAAATAATACAGGTTGTGCGTTAGATCATCAATTAGAGTAATCCAACCTTTGGTTGTTGATTCTCATTGATTGATCCTTGGATATTGGTATTTGGTACCATCCAAGTTATACCTTGTATTTGATTAGAACTCGTAGTCCTTGCTTGAGTAAATAAAATCAAGAGAAAGATATAAACTCGTTGATATACTTTTAATTTATTGATTCGCATTGATTCTCTTAAAAGTATATTCGAGTTTGTCCATACAGATTGCTAAGCGAAATATTGGGTGGTGTCGTTAGACCCCCGCTTTTGCAATATCAAAATAAAATTACTTTGTAGTTTCGGTTTTGATATTGGTTATCAAAAATGGTGTGTGGAACCCTCGTGCTTAACTCTATAGGTTGCAAGTCTATTGAGATTCGTAAGATCCTTTCGGTTTGTCCTTTATTTTTTCGTTTCTTTGTCATTTTGTGACAAAAAGGGGGAGAAATATATGGGGTAAACAAGTGATACTGGTATTAATTTATATTGTTTGGTATCACTAAGGGAAAGGACATTGGTGCTTAAATGTTTATCTAACGAAAGAGTAAAAGCATAGACTAAGGGGGAGTAGCATATATGATACTTGTAGTTATATGGACTACGAAGGGAATAACAAATACGTGAGGATTGAAAATCTACCTATCTTACCTTTAGGGGGAGCATTAGCTTTGTTATTATAATGTCAACAGCGGCATTTAAGGATTGAATGTATACAAGTTATTGTGTTATTGAATTCAGGAATCAAACGTATGTGTAATGAATTCTTGTAATTTGTTTATCCATATGATGTAAGAGTTTTGTCACTAAAATTGACAAAGGGGGAGTTTGTTAGAGCATAGCTCGGTTGAACCCACCAATCGTTGGTATGTCAAGTTTGGTTGTCACATTTTAGTGAACCAAAACTCATTTTAAGAGTCGCTTGATTATGTACTAGAGTCAAATTCGTATAGGTTAGCTTGAAAGTATTAGGATTTGAGACACCACAAGTATTGCGAAGACTTGAAGAAGTGAAGAAGCAAGGAGATACAACGACAACATCATCCTTTCACTTGAGGTTAGTGATATTTGACTTGAACTGTTTCATTCCCTAACATATCTTTCAAGTTGTGCATATTGAAAACAAAACTGCGAAGCATGAATGATTATACTCTAGTTAAACATAGTATTAAGTAATATAATACGAGGTTTATTGCGTAACCATTAAACTTTGTAGATAAGACATCGACATAATCGTTTGAATGCTATTGTGATTATGTATGGGTTTAAGGTGAAGATTTCATCCTAGGAAACAATGTTTTACATTTGTTTTAAGGAAGTAAATTCATGAACTTGTTTTGTGAATCGGAAGAGAAATCGCCAGGCATTATTAGTATTGTTATTCATTGCATATCTTTTGAACTACCAATATGTGCGATTAGTATAACCGCTCATGACTTGTTTATGTTCTTGGTAAAACTATTCACAAAAACCTGACTTTTGTATTAATATGACTTTTATTAGTGAAACCGATCTTAAGTAATCACCTGAGACGGTATAATCGATTCAGTGTTATTGTGATTGACTCTGGGTAAAAGGGAACCGATCCTAGTAAGAGGTGCAACCTATCACAAAGGGGAATCGATCCTTGTATGAGGTGCAACAAGTTTTTAGAAGAAAGGGGAACCTATCCTATGGACATGTGCAACACGTTTTTAGGCAAAGGGGAACCGATCCTATGGACATGTGTAACACGTTCTTCTGCATTTGCGGTTTCCTCATTAAAAAAATCTTGTTGTGACATTTACTTTTATTTTCCGCAATTATAATTGTTGTTATTATAATTTAAAGTAAATTACACAAACGTTAATTCCTATTTACTTGATAGCAACCCTATTATGTTTTCTTAAGTCCGAACCTTTTATCAAGTAAACATACTTCGTTGTTGTATTGTCTCGATCTTGTATCCTTAGTCAATCACATAAATTATCTTGTTGTCGTATTGTCTCTATCTCGTACCCATAGACGATCACACGAAGTGTGAACTGATTAGTTGTATTGTCTCGACTCAGTCCATAGACAATCACTTTCCGTAGAAAGGACTTATAGGTGGAAATTTTTTAGATTGAGGTATATTTGGGTACCCTTGTCTTTTCGATTGGTATCAGAGCAGGTAAACACGAAAAGATCTAACAATTGGTGTTTGGTGCGATCCAACCTATAAGAAAATGAATCTAATGAGTGATTCAGTTAACGTAGAGCAAGAAGATGATATACTTCAGAAAGGATGTTTGTATTTGAAACCTGATAAACAACTCAGCACTGTTAGTTCACTAGTGGAACACATCATTAACCATGATGAGTTAATACGGAAACAAATACTTGTGACAAACAAGTCGGATTCAGATGACAATAATGAGATTAGATTTTTCATAAAGCTTGCTGAAAAATATAATCTAAAGGATAATATACATTATCCATCTGCCGGGAAGATCGTCAGAGAATCTTTGATTCATGAAGATGCTGAATCTAAAGGACTTAAATTTGTTCAATACAAAAGGGGTATATTAGTTAAAACAAGGATATGTAATTTTAAACTCAAGAATCTCTTAACTAATATACAACATCGTGATTCTAATAGTCTAACCACTTACAAGAATCAAAAGAGATGTGTTTTAAGGGATAACACTTTGACTAATATCTAGTCAAGATCATCTGACGATGATTATCTCTTAAAGAGAGAGAAACATCAACTCATGTATACAAATACAAATGTTTTCAGATCATGCTCTTTTGTTGTTGATCAAATGTCCAAAATAGAATCCAGGAAAAAATCTCATCAAATGATGCTGTCATATTCCAAGGAATTTCTGGGTCGATATGAGAGTTCTGGTTATTTCACAACTCAAAAAACTTCAAGTCACGCTTATTATCCTGTTCATGAAACTGACCATTCTGTTAGATCAGAGCACTCCAGCTGTGACTTATTGAAAGAAGTTTATTCTTGGAATAATCCTAAGGAGGAAGATATTCGAAAATATCATGATGGATCATGTTCCACAATAGCTGAGATATCGCAAGCTCACTCTAAAAACTGATGTTGGTAAATAGAATTTCCCTAGATGTGCTCAATTAAAATAAATGGGAAGTTCTTAAAAGGAGCACAAGAATATGAAGGTTGTATATTACAGTCTATCTATGAACATTGAAAGTGTTTCTCTATGTTTGGAATACCTATTCTATTTTTAGAAAAATACTTTCGATCTTTGGAAAGTTCATGAGAAATTTTAAGAAAATATTTTCGGATCCTCTCAATCATACTGTTTCGGAAAAATTCCTGTGTTGTTTCCGAAAGTGTATATTTTCATATTTAATATACCATGATTAGGTATTTCAATCTTGGAAATCAAGTTTGAGTTATTATATAAACCATTTGTAGGACCAATACTTCTCTATGTTCTGTCAGCGGTCAAAGATTGGTGAAAATACTATTGACATTGAATCTCAACTTCGAAAACTTGAAACCTTTCCAGTTGAGTTCAAATGCTACTTCTCAAACGAACATAAAAAAATCATATTTCTTTTGAGCTTATGCTTATGTTGATGGGAGATTTTGAAGTTGCTCGTGATCTCTTGGAAACTGCAGTCTTGAATGAAAAACTGCTCGAGTCAAACCTCTTGAAGTTGATTGTGGAATTGAATCTTCTGAAACAAAGAATCAATCATCAGAAAGAAAAGAGGAGACTTAAGATTCAGAACACCGAGGAATCTTCGGTGAATAATGAGAGCACTTCTAGAGATTAAGATACATGTTGTAACTCTTAATCAAGAATATAAACATCAGTTTTTGATTTCCTTCAATGATTGTATAAGATCTATTATGAATAAAACTATCTACTATTTATGAATAAAATTATTAGTTTATAATTCTTCTTGTGATAGTTTTTCGTTTACATAATGATAATAATTTTTTTGATTGTCGTAGTAATAAGATTCGAACTCTAAGACTTGTGAAGATTAAATTTAAAGGTTTAATAATAAATAAAGAGTTATTGGGTCTAGGATTCCACCGAATTCATATCATAAGATTCAATTATTCATTCTCAACAATTATCGCTCAATAAATAAAACAACATCGACTCTTATTTTTGCCAAAGTAGATTCTCAAAATATTAGCTATAAATCGTAAGCATGGGACATCAAACATCTAAGAAAGCATGACTCATCAAATAAAATGATAGCCAATTAATTCAAATCATAATTCTATTTTAATTAGTGCAAAAGTCTTATAGAAAATAAAACAAATTCACCCATGTATGAAGTTCGGCTTCCTCTGTCGACCCAGTGTTGGGGTTTAGCTTTTCATGTTGGAAACACGCTCATAATGATTTTTCATTGCTCAAAATGTGTTTACAAAGAGGAAAATATAACTCAGGGAATTCGCAATGCTGATACGGCATTACAGAGCTCACAGTTACAATAATTGTCACAAACTGAAGATGACGTTACAAAATGTTAAAGATACGACCCTTAAATCGACAGTTTTCTACGGTTTTATGTTCTTCAGGTTCTTCTTCCCTGCAGCAGCAGAAAAATCTTCTCTGCAGCTTCCTATTCCTCTATCTAGCCTCACCCAACTCTCGATACCTTTCTCTGACATCCCATCATCTTATTTATACTCGACAGCCTCCAAATATCCTCGTTTAATGCAGAATATTCTCTCTTTAATTTGTTATTCTCCATTGTCATCACACGAAAAAACTTCCCTTTTTCTTCTCTGTTTTTGATTCTCACGCATATTTTGCAGCTTAGCACACTCCATATTATTGAAAACATGTCTCAGAAGAGGTAGGACACGCTGTAAACACGCCAGATAGAGTTAACTCTCGAGTATTTTTCTCCGTGAATATTCTCTCCCTGTTTTGGAATAAACACCAATCATCTAGCCATGTCTGGTCGATTCTAAGGACCTTACCAGTCCTGTTTAACTCCATAAAGCCCAATCCAACTAAAATACAACGATTAAAAATCTCCCAAAATTCTCTCAAATTCCAAACTGAACTTTCCGGCAGGGAATAAACCCGAGAATGATATTTTCTCCAAATCTGTGATTTCTGCCAACTATGATCGAAACAAAGACCCAAACCAGACCTGTTAAGCTTAATCATATCTTCCCAATCAATTCCAGCCATTTAGTCTCACTGAATCATGCCAAAAATCCAACCACAATTCTGCCAGTTACATTTTATTCCGCCAATTTCTGTTATTCAAATGAAGAAGATGAGTGGGTGCCATTAGCGAAAGTATGAGCTGCAAATAGCAGTGGGTGCTGAATAGTAAAGCAGGTTCCCCCTATCAAGTAAGGTACCCCTTATTAAATGAGGTTTCCCTTGACCAAAATGAGATTCCGAATAACATGTGTCCTCCGGGGTGCAAAACATTATTTTTCGAGCAACATTCTCCACGAGAGCTTATTCCTTGAAAAGACTTAAAACAAGATTATTAGTGATAAAATGAGTCCTACCTAATGTAGTTATGGGTGAAAATGCGTCGCACTTTTGTGCTTATCAAATTCCCCCACACTTACATTTTCCTAGTCCTCGAGCAAAACAGAAGATTGACCCGCTACACAACTAGTCATATAATAAGAGACAAAGAGAGACCCGCTACACAGCTGGTCTTTTTTTTTTTTAGACCTGCTACACAGCTGGTCAAATAATAAGATAAAGAGACCCGCTATACAGCTGGTCATATCTATTTATTTATATATTTTTTTAGACCCCCTTCACAGCTGGTCATATAATGCAAGAAAAAGGAACAGACCCGCTACACAGCTGGTCATGATTTGGAAGGAATTTCCTGAAAAAATAAAGTAAAAAGTTAACCTCTCCCCCACACTTAAACATTACATTGTCCTCAATGTAATTGAGTCATCCAACGCAAATATTAAGATGGGAAATGCAAAAAGTAAATCAAAAAAATATAAAAAATAAAATAAAAATACACCTACAGGAATATACAAAAAGGATTCCCATAAACTAACAACCTGAAAATTTGGGGATCAACCCAAAATACAACAAATGAAAGCTTCACACTTATGTTATCACGATGTGGAAACACTGAAACTATCAAAAACAGAGACTTACCTCCAAACCAAGTTTTTACAACACAAGGAAGTGTGTAAAGAACATAATATGGGCATGTTATTGGGACTGGGAAATTTTCAATTGGCTCATGCACGGTATCAGAAATAGAAACGTCCTCTGGGTATTTGGATGCAAAGTATTCCAATAAAATTTTTGAAGCACATAATTCTAACCCTAAATTAGGTAACTTTTGGAAGTCTAGGGGACTAGAAACAACCTCTAAGTCGGGTGAAAGATCTTGCGAGATAGATTCTCCTAATAAATTAGACAAATCATCTACACAATCATTCACAGGGTCATCAACAAATTTTGTCTCGACCAGAGAGTCACTAAAAGACTGATCATCATCATCATATAATTTTTTACATTCCAGAATTCTCAATCTTAAGTCCAAACTAAGTGGTGTGTGTTTATAATACTTCTCATATATCTTTAGAGGAGATTCTTCACTTACCACATGTGGATCAAAAACTCCATACCGTTGCCTACGCTTATATTCAGCAAGCGTCATCTCATACGAGGTTTCCTGATAATTTAACTTTCTACGCTTATATTCTTCCAGCGTCATCTTAGATGACGTCTCCTCAGAAGAAGTCATCATCCTAAAAAAGTCCCTGAAAACAAATACAAAAAGAAACGCATAAAAAGGAAAAAAAAATTAGAATAAATTGAAAATACTGTACAAAAAGAAAAAATATTGTACAAAATAAAAAATAAACCTAAAAATTAATCTAAAAACAAATCCGCGTCGGACTCAGGATATTATGCAATAATTTTTTTTTTTTAATTTTTTTTTATAAGAAAAATCCTAACAAAAGCGCCACTCCCCCACACTTAAACATTATATTGTCCTCAATGTAATTGAGTCATCTAACGTAGAAATTAAGGTGGGAAATTCTAAAATATAATATGCAAAAACTAAAGAACTAAAAATAAAAGATAGAGTGCAGGGAACAAATCTGATGGGTTGACTCCCATGAAGCGAAATATATTTGTTTCCCTGCTTTCAGTAGCACGCAATCTCAAACAAGGTGAGGATGATACCCCAAAGTAAACTGCCAATCATATATATAGAGTCTGAAAAGTTGGGGATCAACCCAACTAATTTGGTCAGTTGAAAAGATGATCCTGCAGCAAGAATGATTAGTACCCGGAGATCTAAAACTAAATTCAATCTTATTAAATGCATAATTTGAACCTGCCCAACCATATATGGTAATGTGAAGTAAATCAGATTCATATATAATAGATTGATTAAAGAATTAAACAGTTTTTGTACTCCCTAAATCTAGTTCTAAGTCCGAGGAAATAATTTCCGTGGCTGATATTGGTTCAAATTCAAAGGTATCAAAATGTTTAACATTCACATAAGCTATTAGAAAATCATTAGATAGATCCGAGGTGCACGGGCTCAATGGAATAATGATATCATGAAGAATTGACCCATTATCATCTACAAAAGTTTCATTATTAAGGGTCAATGTCGGCGCTTTCTCAACAAATGGAACTAGTCGAGACTTGGTAAGAACTAGAGGTTCTAGTTTGGGCTTCCATTTACTAGTGTCTAGCAACGGTGTGGAGTTTAACAAAGCATTGACTTCACAAATAACACTATCATCATCAAAACCATACCCAAAATGAGCTAAGAAAACCTCTAATGGATCTTCCAAGTCTCTTTTGCAAAAGCTTTGCGAGTGCATATTTATTTTCGCCCGCTCCTCTTCAGACTAAGGTACCTAAAAAAAAATCAAACAAACTGCGTAAAAAGAAACTAAGGAAAATCTAAAAGAAAAAGAAAAATAAATTATGTACAAAAAATAAAAATATAAACTATATACAATGATATCAACTAGAGAGTATTTTGCAACCACTCCCCGCCAGCGGCGCCAAAATGATAGTAATTTTTTTGATTGTCGTAGTAATAATATTCGAACTCTAAGACTTGTGAAGATTAAATTTAAAGGTTTAATAATAAATAGAGAGTTACTGGGTCTAGGATGCCACTGAATTCATATCATAAGATTCAATTATTCATTCTCAACAACTATCGCTCAATAAATAAAACAACATCGACTCTTATTTTTTCCAAAGTAGATTCTCAAAATATTAGTTATAAATCGTAAGCATGGGACATCAAACATCTAAGCAAGCATGACCCATCAAATAAAATGATAACCAATTAATTCAAATCATAATTCTATTTTAATTAGTGCAAAAGTCATATAGAAAATAAAACATTCACCCATGTATGAAGTTCGGCTTCCTCCATCGACCCATTGTTGGGGTTTAGCTTTTCATGTTAGAAACACGCTCAGAATGATTTTTCATTGCTCAAAATGTGTTTACAAAGAGGAAAATATAACTCAGGGAATTCGCAACGCTGATACGGCGTTACAGAGCTCACAATTACAATAATTGTCACAAACTAAAGATGACGTTACAAACTGACCGTTACAAACTGTTAAAGATACGACCCTTAAAACGACAATTTTTTACGGTTTTATGTTCTTCGGTTTCTTCTTCCCTGCAGCAGCAGAAAAATCTGCTTTGCAGCTTCCTATTCCTCTTTGTAGCCTCACCCAACTCTCGATCCCTTTCTCTGACATCCCATCATCTTATTTATACTCGACAGCCTCCAAATCTCCTCATTTAATTCATAATATTCTCTCTTTAATTCGTTATTCTCCACTGTCATCACACGAAGAAAACTTCCCTTTTTCTTCTCTGTTTTGATTCTCATGCATATTTTGCAGCTTAGCACACTCCATATTATTGAAAACATGTCTCATAAGAGGTGGGACACGCTGTAAACACGCCAGATATAGTTAACTCTCGAGTATTTTTCTCCGTGAATATTCTCTCCCTGTTTTGGATTAAACACCAATCATCTAGCCATGTCTGGTCGATTCTAAGGACCTTACCAGTCCTTTTAACTCCATAAAGACCAATCCAACTAAATCCAACGATTAAATCTCCCAAAATTCTCTCAAATTCCAAACTGAACTTTCCGGGGAATAAATCCGAGAATGATATTTTCTCCAAATCCGTGATTCCAGCCAACTATGATTGAAACAAAGACCCAAACCAAACCTGTTAAGATTGATCACGTCTTCCTAATCAATTCCAGCCATTTAGTCTCACTAAATCATGCCAAAAATCCAACCATAGTTCTGCCAGTTTCAAACACATTTTTTTCTGCCAATTTCTGTTATTCAAATGAAGAAGATGAGTGGGTGCCACTAGCGAAAGTATGAGGTGCAAATAGCAGTGGGTGCTGAATAGTAAAGCAGGTGCCCCCTATCAAGTAAGGTGCCCCTTATTAAATAAGGTGTCCCTTGACCAAAATGAGAGTCCGAATAACATGTGTCCTCCGGGGTGCAAAACATTATTTTTCGAGCAACATTCTCCACGAGAGCTTATTCCTTGAAAAGACTTAAAATAAGATTATTAGTGATTAAATGAGTCCTACCTAATGTAAGATAATAGCAGTTGAGTTCAAATGCTACTTCTCAATATGACAGCATCAGTTGATCAAATGTCCAAAATAGAATCCAGGAAAAAATCTCATCAAATGATGTTGTCATATTCCAAGGAATTTCTGGGTCGATATGAGAGTTCTGGTTATTTCACAACTCAAAAAACTTCAAGTCACGCTTATTATCCTGTTCATGAAACTGACCATTCTGTTAGATCAGAGCACTCCAGCTGTGACTTATTGAAAGAAGTTTATTCTTGGAATAATCCTAAGGAGGAAGATATTCGAAAATATCATGATGGATCATGTTCCACAATAGCTGAGATATCGCAAGCTCACTCTAAAAACTGATGTTGGTAAATAGAATTTCCCTAGATGTGCTCAATTAAAATAAATGGGAAGTTCTTAAAAGGAGCACAAGAATATGAAGGTTGTATATTACAGTCTATCTATGAACATTGAAAGTGTTTCTCTATGTTTGGAATACCTATTCTATTTTTAGAAAAATACTTTCGATCTTTGGAAAGTTCATGAGAAATTTTAAGAAAATATTTTCGGATCCTCTCAATCATACTGTTTCGGAAAAATTCCTGTGTTGTTTCCGAAAGTGTATATTTTCATATTTAATATACCATGATTAGGTATTTCAATCTTGGAAATCAAGTTTGAGTTATTATATAAACCATTTGTAGGACCAATACTTCTCTATGTTCTGTCAGCGGTCAAAGATTGGTGAAAATACTATTGACATTGAATCTCAACTTCGAAAACTTGAAACCTTTCCAGTTGAGTTCAAATGCTACTTCTCAAACGAACATAAAAAAATCATATTTCTTTTGAGCTTATGCTTATGTTGATGGGAGATTTTGAAGTTGCTCGTGATCTCTTGGAAACTGCAGTCTTGAATGAAAAACTGCTCGAGTCAAACCTCTTGAAGTTGATTGTGGAATTGAATCTTCTGAAACAAAGAATCAATCATCAGAAAGAAAAGAGGAGACTTAAGATTCAGAACACCGAGGAATCTTCGGTGAATAATGAGAGCACTTCTAGAGATTAAGATACATGTTGTAACTCTTAATCAAGAATATAAACATCAGTTTTTGATTTCCTTCAATGATTGTATAAGATCTATTATGAATAAAACTATCTACTATTTATGAATAAAATTATTAGTTTATAATTCTTCTTGTGATAGTTTTTCGTTTACATAATGATAATAATTTTTTTGATTGTCGTAGTAATAAGATTCGAACTCTAAGACTTGTGAAGATTAAATTTAAAGGTTTAATAATAAATAAAGAGTTATTGGGTCTAGGATTCCACCGAATTCATATCATAAGATTCAATTATTCATTCTCAACAATTATCGCTCAATAAATAAAACAACATCGACTCTTATTTTTGCCAAAGTAGATTCTCAAAATATTAGCTATAAATCGTAAGCATGGGACATCAAACATCTAAGAAAGCATGACTCATCAAATAAAATGATAGCCAATTAATTCAAATCATAATTCTATTTTAATTAGTGCAAAAGTCTTATAGAAAATAAAACAAATTCACCCATGTATGAAGTTCGGCTTCCTCTGTCGACCCAGTGTTGGGGTTTAGCTTTTCATGTTGGAAACACGCTCATAATGATTTTTCATTGCTCAAAATGTGTTTACAAAGAGGAAAATATAACTCAGGGAATTCGCAATGCTGATACGGCATTACAGAGCTCACAGTTACAATAATTGTCACAAACTGAAGATGACGTTACAAAATGTTAAAGATACGACCCTTAAATCGACAGTTTTCTACGGTTTTATGTTCTTCAGGTTCTTCTTCCCTGCAGCAGCAGAAAAATCTTCTCTGCAGCTTCCTATTCCTCTATCTAGCCTCACCCAACTCTCGATACCTTTCTCTGACATCCCATCATCTTATTTATACTCGACAGCCTCCAAATATCCTCGTTTAATGCAGAATATTCTCTCTTTAATTTGTTATTCTCCATTGTCATCACACGAAAAAACTTCCCTTTTTCTTCTCTGTTTTTGATTCTCACGCATATTTTGCAGCTTAGCACACTCCATATTATTGAAAACATGTCTCAGAAGAGGTAGGACACGCTGTAAACACGCCAGATAGAGTTAACTCTCGAGTATTTTTCTCCGTGAATATTCTCTCCCTGTTTTGGAATAAACACCAATCATCTAGCCATGTCTGGTCGATTCTAAGGACCTTACCAGTCCTGTTTAACTCCATAAAGCCCAATCCAACTAAAATACAACGATTAAAAATCTCCCAAAATTCTCTCAAATTCCAAACTGAACTTTCCGGCAGGGAATAAACCCGAGAATGATATTTTCTCCAAATCTGTGATTTCTGCCAACTATGATCGAAACAAAGACCCAAACCAGACCTGTTAAGCTTAATCATATCTTCCCAATCAATTCCAGCCATTTAGTCTCACTGAATCATGCCAAAAATCCAACCACAATTCTGCCAGTTACATTTTATTCCGCCAATTTCTGTTATTCAAATGAAGAAGATGAGTGGGTGCCATTAGCGAAAGTATGAGCTGCAAATAGCAGTGGGTGCTGAATAGTAAAGCAGGTTCCCCCTATCAAGTAAGGTACCCCTTATTAAATGAGGTTTCCCTTGACCAAAATGAGATTCCGAATAACATGTGTCCTCCGGGGTGCAAAACATTATTTTTCGAGCAACATTCTCCACGAGAGCTTATTCCTTGAAAAGACTTAAAACAAGATTATTAGTGATAAAATGAGTCCTACCTAATGTAGTTATGGGTGAAAATGCGTCGCACTTTTGTGCTTATCAAATTCCCCCACACTTACATTTTCCTAGTCCTCGAGCAAAACAGAAGATTGACCCGCTACACAACTAGTCATATAATAAGAGACAAAGAGAGACCCGCTACACAGCTGGTCTTTTTTTTTTTTAGACCTGCTACACAGCTGGTCAAATAATAAGATAAAGAGACCCGCTATACAGCTGGTCATATCTATTTATTTATATATTTTTTTAGACCCCCTTCACAGCTGGTCATATAATGCAAGAAAAAGGAACAGACCCGCTACACAGCTGGTCATGATTTGGAAGGAATTTCCTGAAAAAATAAAGTAAAAAGTTAACCTCTCCCCCACACTTAAACATTACATTGTCCTCAATGTAATTGAGTCATCCAACGCAAATATTAAGATGGGAAATGCAAAAAGTAAATCAAAAAAATATAAAAAATAAAATAAAAATACACCTACAGGAATATACAAAAAGGATTCCCATAAACTAACAACCTGAAAATTTGGGGATCAACCCAAAATACAACAAATGAAAGCTTCACACTTATGTTATCACGATGTGGAAACACTGAAACTATCAAAAACAGAGACTTACCTCCAAACCAAGTTTTTACAACACAAGGAAGTGTGTAAAGAACATAATATGGGCATGTTATTGGGACTGGGAAATTTTCAATTGGCTCATGCACGGTATCAGAAATAGAAACGTCCTCTGGGTATTTGGATGCAAAGTATTCCAATAAAATTTTTGAAGCACATAATTCTAACCCTAAATTAGGTAACTTTTGGAAGTCTAGGGGACTAGAAACAACCTCTAAGTCGGGTGAAAGATCTTGCGAGATAGATTCTCCTAATAAATTAGACAAATCATCTACACAATCATTCACAGGGTCATCAACAAATTTTGTCTCGACCAGAGAGTCACTAAAAGACTGATCATCATCATCATATAATTTTTTACATTCCAGAATTCTCAATCTTAAGTCCAAACTAAGTGGTGTGTGTTTATAATACTTCTCATATATCTTTAGAGGAGATTCTTCACTTACCACATGTGGATCAAAAACTCCATACCGTTGCCTACGCTTATATTCAGCAAGCGTCATCTCATACGAGGTTTCCTGATAATTTAACTTTCTACGCTTATATTCTTCCAGCGTCATCTTAGATGACGTCTCCTCAGAAGAAGTCATCATCCTAAAAAAGTCCCTGAAAACAAATACAAAAAGAAACGCATAAAAAGGAAAAAAAATTAGAATAAATTGAAAATACTGTACAAAAAGAAAAAATATTGTACAAAATAAAAAATAAACCTAAAAATTAATCTAAAAACAAATCCGCGTCGGACTCAGGATATTATGCAATAATTTTTTTTTTTAATTTTTTTTTATAAGAAAAATCCTAACAAAAGCGCCACTCCCCCACACTTAAACATTATATTGTCCTCAATGTAATTGAGTCATCTAACGTAGAAATTAAGGTGGGAAATTCTAAAATATAATATGCAAAAACTAAAGAACTAAAAATAAAAGATAGAGTGCAGGGAACAAATCTGATGGGTTGACTCCCATGAAGCGAAATATATTTGTTTCCCTGCTTTCAGTAGCACGCAATCTCAAACAAGGTGAGGATGATACCCCAAAGTAAACTGCCAATCATATATATAGAGTCTGAAAAGTTGGGGATCAACCCAACTAATTTGGTCAGTTGAAAAGATGATCCTGCAGCAAGAATGATTAGTACCCGGAGATCTAAAACTAAATTCAATCTTATTAAATGCATAATTTGAACCTGCCCAACCATATATGGTAATGTGAAGTAAATCAGATTCATATATAATAGATTGATTAAAGAATTAAACAGTTTTTGTACTCCCTAAATCTAGTTCTAAGTCCGAGGAAATAATTTCCGTGGCTGATATTGGTTCAAATTCAAAGGTATCAAAATGTTTAACATTCACATAAGCTATTAGAAAATCATTAGATAGATCCGAGGTGCACGGGCTCAATGGAATAATGATATCATGAAGAATTGACCCATTATCATCTACAAAAGTTTCATTATTAAGGGTCAATGTCGGCGCTTTCTCAACAAATGGAACTAGTCGAGACTTGGTAAGAACTAGAGGTTCTAGTTTGGGCTTCCATTTACTAGTGTCTAGCAACGGTGTGGAGTTTAACAAAGCATTGACTTCACAAATAACACTATCATCATCAAAACCATACCCAAAATGAGCTAAGAAAACCTCTAATGGATCTTCCAAGTCTCTTTTGCAAAAGCTTTGCGAGTGCATATTTATTTTCGCCCGCTCCTCTTCAGACTAAGGTACCTAAAAAAAAATCAAACAAACTGCGTAAAAAGAAACTAAGGAAAATCTAAAAGAAAAAGAAAAATAAATTATGTACAAAAAATAAAAATATAAACTATATACAATGATATCAACTAGAGAGTATTTTGCAACCACTCCCCGCCAGCGGCGCCAAAATGATAGTAATTTTTTTGATTGTCGTAGTAATAATATTCGAACTCTAAGACTTGTGAAGATTAAATTTAAAGGTTTAATAATAAATAGAGAGTTACTGGGTCTAGGATGCCACTGAATTCATATCATAAGATTCAATTATTCATTCTCAACAACTATCGCTCAATAAATAAAACAACATCGACTCTTATTTTTTCCAAAGTAGATTCTCAAAATATTAGTTATAAATCGTAAGCATGGGACATCAAACATCTAAGCAAGCATGACCCATCAAATAAAATGATAACCAATTAATTCAAATCATAATTCTATTTTAATTAGTGCAAAAGTCATATAGAAAATAAAACATTCACCCATGTATGAAGTTCGGCTTCCTCCATCGACCCATTGTTGGGGTTTAGCTTTTCATGTTAGAAACACGCTCAGAATGATTTTTCATTGCTCAAAATGTGTTTACAAAGAGGAAAATATAACTCAGGGAATTCGCAACGCTGATACGGCGTTACAGAGCTCACAATTACAATAATTGTCACAAACTAAAGATGACGTTACAAACTGACCGTTACAAACTGTTAAAGATACGACCCTTAAAACGACAATTTTTTACGGTTTTATGTTCTTCGGTTTCTTCTTCCCTGCAGCAGCAGAAAAATCTGCTTTGCAGCTTCCTATTCCTCTTTGTAGCCTCACCCAACTCTCGATCCCTTTCTCTGACATCCCATCATCTTATTTATACTCGACAGCCTCCAAATCTCCTCATTTAATTCATAATATTCTCTCTTTAATTCGTTATTCTCCACTGTCATCACACGAAGAAAACTTCCCTTTTTCTTCTCTGTTTTGATTCTCATGCATATTTTGCAGCTTAGCACACTCCATATTATTGAAAACATGTCTCATAAGAGGTGGGACACGCTGTAAACACGCCAGATATAGTTAACTCTCGAGTATTTTTCTCCGTGAATATTCTCTCCCTGTTTTGGATTAAACACCAATCATCTAGCCATGTCTGGTCGATTCTAAGGACCTTACCAGTCCTTTTAACTCCATAAAGACCAATCCAACTAAATCCAACGATTAAATCTCCCAAAATTCTCTCAAATTCCAAACTGAACTTTCCGGGGAATAAATCCGAGAATGATATTTTCTCCAAATCCGTGATTCCAGCCAACTATGATTGAAACAAAGACCCAAACCAAACCTGTTAAGATTGATCACGTCTTCCTAATCAATTCCAGCCATTTAGTCTCACTAAATCATGCCAAAAATCCAACCATTGTTCTGCCAGTTTCAAACACATTTTTTTCTGCCAATTTCTGTTATTCAAATGAAGAAGATGAGTGGGTGCCACTAGCGAAAGTATGAGGTGCAAATAGCAGTGGGTGCTGAATAGTAAAGCAGGTGCCCCCTATCAAGTAAGGTGCCCCTTATTAAATAAGGTGTCCCTTGACCAAAATGAGAGTCCGAATAACATGTGTCCTCCGGGGTGCAAAACATTATTTTTCGAGCAACATTCTCCACGAGAGCTTATTCCTTGAAAAGACTTAAAATAAGATTATTAGTGATTAAATGAGTCCTACCTAATGTAAGATAATAGCAGTTGAGTTCAAATGCTACTTCTCAATATGACAGCATCAGTTGATCAAATGTCCAAAATAGAATCCAGGAAAAAATCTCATCAAATGATGTTGTCATATTCCAAGGAATTTCTGGGTCGATATGAGAGTTCTGGTTATTTCACAACTCAAAAAACTTCAAGTCACGCTTATTATCCTGTTCATGAAACTGACCATTCTGTTAGATCAGAGCACTCCAGCTGTGACTTATTGAAAGAAGTTTATTCTTGGAATAATCCTAAGGAGGAAGATATTCGAAAATATCATGATGGATCATGTTCCACAATAGCTGAGCTATCGCAAGCTCACTCTAAAAACTGATGTTGGTAAATAGAATTTCCCTAGATGTGCTCAATTAAAATAAATGGGAAGTTCTTAAAAGGAGCACAAGAATATGAAGGTTGTATATTACAGTCTATCTATGAACATTGAAAGTGTTTCTCTATGTTTGGAATACCTATTCTATTTTTAGAAAAATACTTTCGATCTTTGGAAAGTTCATGAGAAATTTTAAGAAAATATTTTCGGATCCTCTCAATCATACTGTTTCGGAAAAATTCCTGTGTTGTTTCCGAAAGTGTATATTTTCATATTTAATATACCATGATTAGGTATTTCAATCTTGGAAATCAAGTTTGAGTTATTATATAAACCATTTGTAGGACCAATACTTCTCTATGTTCTGTCAGCGGTCAAAGATTGGTGAAAATACTATTGACATTGAATCTCAACTTCGAAAACTTGAAACCTTTCCAGTTGAGTTCAAATGCTACTTCTCAAACGAACATAAAAAAATCATATTTCTTTTGAGCTTATGCTTATGTTGATGGGAGATTTTGAAGTTGCTCGTGATCTCTTGGAAACTGCAGTCTTGAATGAAAAACTGCTCGAGTCAAACCTCTTGAAGTTGATTGTGGAATTGAATCTTCTGAAACAAAGAATCAATCATCAGAAAGAAAAGAGGAGACTTAAGATTCAGAACACCGAGGAATCTTCGGTGAATAATGAGAGCACTTCTAGAGATTAAGATACATGTTGTAACTCTTAATCAAGAATATAAACATCAGTTTTTGATTTCCTTCAATGATTGTATAAGATCTATTATGAATAAAACTATCTACTATTTATGAATAAAATTATTAGTTTATAATTCTTCTTGTGATAGTTTTTCGTTTACATAATGATAATAATTTTTTTGATTGTCGTAGTAATAAGATTCGAACTCTAAGACTTGTGAAGATTAAATTTAAAGGTTTAATAATAAATAAAGAGTTATTGGGTCTAGGATTCCACCGAATTCATATCATAAGATTCAATTATTCATTCTCAACAATTATCGCTCAATAAATAAAACAACATCGACTCTTATTTTTGCCAAAGTAGATTCTCAAAATATTAGCTATAAATCGTAAGCATGGGACATCAAACATCTAAGAAAGCATGACTCATCAAATAAAATGATAGCCAATTAATTCAAATCATAATTCTATTTTAATTAGTGCAAAAGTCTTATAGAAAATAAAACAAATTCACCCATGTATGAAGTTCGGCTTCCTCTGTCGACCCAGTGTTGGGGTTTAGCTTTTCATGTTGGAAACACGCTCATAATGATTTTTCATTGCTCAAAATGTGTTTACAAAGAGGAAAATATAACTCAGGGAATTCGCAATGCTGATACGGCATTACAGAGCTCACAGTTACAATAATTGTCACAAACTGAAGATGACGTTACAAAATGTTAAAGATACGACCCTTAAATCGACAGTTTTCTACGGTTTTATGTTCTTCAGGTTCTTCTTCCCTGCAGCAGCAGAAAAATCTTCTCTGCAGCTTCCTATTCCTCTATCTAGCCTCACCCAACTCTCGATACCTTTCTCTGACATCCCATCATCTTATTTATACTCGACAGCCTCCAAATATCCTCGTTTAATGCAGAATATTCTCTCTTTAATTTGTTATTCTCCATTGTCATCACACGAAAAAACTTCCCTTTTTCTTCTCTGTTTTTGATTCTCACGCATATTTTGCAGCTTAGCACACTCCATATTATTGAAAACATGTCTCAGAAGAGGTAGGACACGCTGTAAACACGCCAGATAGAGTTAACTCTCGAGTATTTTTCTCCGTGAATATTCTCTCCCTGTTTTGGAATAAACACCAATCATCTAGCCATGTCTGGTCGATTCTAAGGACCTTACCAGTCCTGTTTAACTCCATAAAGCCCAATCCAACTAAAATACAACGATTAAAAATCTCCCAAAATTCTCTCAAATTCCAAACTGAACTTTCCGGCAGGGAATAAACCCGAGAATGATATTTTCTCCAAATCTGTGATTTCTGCCAACTATGATCGAAACAAAGACCCAAACCAGACCTGTTAAGCTTAATCATATCTTCCCAATCAATTCCAGCCATTTAGTCTCACTGAATCATGCCAAAAATCCAACCACAATTCTGCCAGTTACATTTTATTCCGCCAATTTCTGTTATTCAAATGAAGAAGATGAGTGGGTGCCATTAGCGAAAGTATGAGCTGCAAATAGCAGTGGGTGCTGAATAGTAAAGCAGGTTCCCCCTATCAAGTAAGGTACCCCTTATTAAATGAGGTTTCCCTTGACCAAAATGAGATTCCGAATAACATGTGTCCTCCGGGGTGCAAAACATTATTTTTCGAGCAACATTCTCCACGAGAGCTTATTCCTTGAAAAGACTTAAAACAAGATTATTAGTGATAAAATGAGTCCTACCTAATGTAGTTATGGGTGAAAATGCGTCGCACTTTTGTGCTTATCAAATTCCCCCACACTTACATTTTCCTAGTCCTCGAGCAAAACAGAAGATTGACCCGCTACACAACTAGTCATATAATAAGAGACAAAGAGAGACCCGCTACACAGCTGGTCTTTTTTTTTTTTAGACCTGCTACACAGCTGGTCAAATAATAAGATAAAGAGACCCGCTATACAGCTGGTCATATCTATTTATTTATATATTTTTTTAGACCCCCTTCACAGCTGGTCATATAATGCAAGAAAAAGGAACAGACCCGCTACACAGCTGGTCATGATTTGGAAGGAATTTCCTGAAAAAATAAAGTAAAAATTTAACCTCTCCCCCACACTTAAACATTACATTGTCCTCAATGTAATTGAGTCATCCAACGCAAATATTAAGATGGGAAATGCAAAAAGTAAATCAAAAAAATATAAAAAATAAAATAAAAATACACCTACAGGAATATACAAAAAGGATTCCCATAAACTAACAACCTGAAAATTTGGGGATCAACCCAAAATACAACAAATGAAAGCTTCACACTTATGTTATCACGATGTGGAAACACTGAAACTATCAAAAACAGAGACTTACCTCCAAACCAAGTTTTTACAACACAAGGAAGTGTGTAAAGAACATAATATGGGCATGTTATTGGGACTGGGAAATTTTCAATTGGCTCATGCACGGTATCAGAAATAGGAACGTCCTCTGGGTATTTGGATGCAAAGTATTCCAATAAAATTTTTGAAGCACATAATTCTAACCCTAAATTAGGTAACTTTTGGAAGTCTAGGGGACTAGAAACAACCTCTAAGTCGGGTGAAAGATCTTGCGAGATAGATTCTCCTAATAAATTAGACAAATCATCTACACAATCATTCACAGGGTCATCAACAAATTTTGTCTCGACCAGAGAGTCACTAAAAGACTGATCATCATCATCATATAATTTTTTACATTCCAGAATTCTCAATCTTAAGTCCAAACTAAGTGGTGTGTGTTTATAATACTTCTCATATATCTTTAGAGGAGATTCTTCACTTACCACATGTGGATCAAAAACTCCATACCGTTGCCTACGCTTATATTCAGCAAGCGTCATCTCATACGAGGTTTCCTGATAATTTAACTTTCTACGCTTATATTCTTCCAGCGTCATCTTAGATGACGTCTCCTCAGAAGAAGTCATCATCCTAAAAAAGTCCCTGAAAACAAATACAAAAAGAAACGCATAAAAAGGAAAAAAAATTAGAATAAATTGAAAATACTGTACAAAAAGAAAA
This sequence comes from Papaver somniferum, assembly GCF_003573695.1. Taxonomy (NCBI): domain Eukaryota; kingdom Viridiplantae; phylum Streptophyta; class Magnoliopsida; order Ranunculales; family Papaveraceae; genus Papaver; species Papaver somniferum. The sequence goes on from NC_039368.1 coordinate 30,270,441, forward strand.
AATATTGTACAAAATAAAAAATAAACCTAAAAATTAATCTAAAAACAAATCCGCGTCGGACTCAGGATATTATGCAATAATTTTTTTTTTTAATTTTTTTTTATAAGAAAAATCCTAACAAAAGCGCCACTCCCCCACACTTAAACATTATATTGTCCTCAATGTAATTGAGTCATCTAACGTAGAAATTAAGGTGGGAAATTCTAAAATATAATATGCAAAAACTAAAGAACTAAAAATAAAAGATAGAGTGCAGGGAACAAATCTGATGGGTTGACTCCCATGAAGCGAAATATATTTGTTTCCCTGCTTTCAGTAGCACGCAATCTCAAACAAGGTGAGGATGATACCCCAAAGTAAACTGCCAATCATATATATAGAGTCTGAAAAGTTGGGGATCAACCCAACTAATTTGGTCAGTTGAAAAGATGATCCTGCAGCAAGAATGATTAGTACCCGGAGATCTAAAACTAAATTCAATCTTATTAAATGCATAATTTGAACCTGCCCAACCATATATGGTAATGTGAAGTAAATCAGATTCATATATAATAGATTGATTAAAGAATTAAACAGTTTTTGTACTCCCTAAATCTAGTTCTAAGTCCGAGGAAATAATTTCCGTGGCTGATATTGGTTCAAATTCAAAGGTATCAAAATGTTTAACATTCACATAAGCTATTAGAAAATCATTAGATAGATCCGAGGTGCACGGGCTCAATGGAATAATGATATCATGAAGAATTGACCCATTATCATCTACAAAAGTTTCATTATTAAGGGTCAATGTCGGCGCTTTCTCAACAAATGGAACTAGTCGAGACTTGGTAAGAACTAGAGGTTCTAGTTTGGGCTTCCATTTACTAGTGTCTAGCAACGGTGTGGAGTTTAACAAAGCATTGACTTCACAAATAACACTATCATCATCAAAACCATACCCAAAATGAGCTAAGAAAACCTCTAATGGATCTTCCAAGTCTCTTTTGCAAAAGCTTTGCGAGTGCATATTTATTTTCGCCCGCTCCTCTTCAGACTAAGGTACCTAAAAAAAAATCAAACAAACTGCGTAAAAAGAAACTAAGGAAAATCTAAAAGAAAAAGAAAAATAAATTATGTACAAAAAATAAAAATATAAACTATATACAATGATATCAACTAGAGAGTATTTTGCAACCACTCCCCGCCAGCGGCGCCAAAATGATAGTAATTTTTTTGATTGTCGTAGTAATAATATTCGAACTCTAAGACTTGTGAAGATTAAATTTAAAGGTTTAATAATAAATAGAGAGTTACTGGGTCTAGGATGCCACTGAATTCATATCATAAGATTCAATTATTCATTCTCAACAACTATCGCTCAATAAATAAAACAACATCGACTCTTATTTTTTCCAAAGTAGATTCTCAAAATATTAGTTATAAATCGTAAGCATGGGACATCAAACATCTAAGCAAGCATGACCCATCAAATAAAATGATAACCAATTAATTCAAATCATAATTCTATTTTAATTAGTGCAAAAGTCATATAGAAAATAAAACATTCACCCATGTATGAAGTTCGGCTTCCTCCATCGACCCATTGTTGGGGTTTAGCTTTTCATGTTAGAAACACGCTCAGAATGATTTTTCATTGCTCAAAATGTGTTTACAAAGAGGAAAATATAACTCAGGGAATTCGCAACGCTGATACGGCGTTACAGAGCTCACAATTACAATAATTGTCACAAACTAAAGATGACGTTACAAACTGACCGTTACAAACTGTTAAAGATACGACCCTTAAAACGACAATTTTTTACGGTTTTATGTTCTTCGGTTTCTTCTTCCCTGCAGCAGCAGAAAAATCTGCTTTGCAGCTTCCTATTCCTCTTTGTAGCCTCACCCAACTCTCGATCCCTTTCTCTGACATCCCATCATCTTATTTATACTCGACAACCTCCAAATCTCCTCATTTAATTCATAATATTCTCTCTTTAATTCGTTATTCTCCACTGTCATCACACGAAGAAAACTTCCCTTTTTCTTCTCTGTTTTGATTCTCATGCATATTTTGCAGCTTAGCACACTCCATATTATTGAAAACATGTCTCATAAGAGGTGGGACACGCTGTAAACACGCCAGATATAGTTAACTCTCGAGTATTTTTCTCCGTGAATATTCTCTCCCTGTTTTGGATTAAACACCAATCATCTAGCCATGTCTGGTCGATTCTAAGGACCTTACCAGTCCTTTTAACTCCATAAAGACCAATCCAACTAAATCCAACGATTAAATCTCCCAAAATTCTCTCAAATTCCAAACTGAACTTTCCGGGGAATAAATCCGAGAATGATATTTTCTCCAAATCCGTGATTCCAGCCAACTATGATTGAAACAAAGACCCAAACCAAACCTGTTAAGATTGATCACGTCTTCCTAATCAATTCCAGCCATTTAGTCTCACTAAATCATGCCAAAAATCCAACCATAGTTCTGCCAGTTTCAAACACATTTTTTTCTGCCAATTTCTGTTATTCAAATGAAGAAGATGAGTGGGTGCCACTAGCGAAAGTATGAGGTGCAAATAGCAGTGGGTGCTGAATAGTAAAGCAGGTGCCCCCTATCAAGTAAGGTGCCCCTTATTAAATAAGGTGTCCCTTGACCAAAATGAGAGTCCGAATAACATGTGTCCTCCGGGGTGCAAAACATTATTTTTCGAGCAACATTCTCCACGAGAGCTTATTCCTTGAAAAGACTTAAAATAAGATTATTAGTGATTAAATGAGTCCTACCTAATGTAGTTATGGGTGAAAATGCGTCGCACTTTTGTTCTTATCAAATTTTTGATTGTGTAAATAAGGTTGTCGTTCACTCGGACTTTGTTGAGATTGATTCTAGGATTAAATACTAAAAATAAAAAAATATATACAAAATATGTCACAGGATGAAGAATTTACTGGGACTCAGGATTTCACTGTTTTTCATATTCAATTGGTTCAGAAATTAATCCTAGGCAATTATAGCTCAAAATAAAAGAAATATTAACTCTATTCTTTGCCAAAGTAGATTTCATAAAACATTAGTTGTAAGTTGTGAGCATGAGGCATCAAAAGTAATCAAGACTAAGCATGCGACATCAGACAAAATAACAAATAATTAATTGAAATCATAAAACAATTAAATTTTATGCACGTAGTTATAAAAGAATTAATTTAATTACCAGATGGGTGAAAAACAGCTTCCTCCATCGTCCCAGTGATGGGTTTAGCTTCTCATGATGAAAACACACTCAAGAAGATAATTCATTGCTCAAAAGGTGCTTACAAGAATGATAATGTAGGAGAAAATAATTAAAAACGGGTTTGTAACACTTATTTCTGTTACAAACCAGCTGTTACAAAGAACAATAAATGAGTACTGTCGCTGACACTGTAGCAACAACCACCATTCTATGTGTGTCTTATGTTCTTAACAGCAGCAGAAAATGGCTATTCTCTGCAACTCGAAATTCCTAGATCTGTAATGTGCTCAATGTCTCCCTGACTCTCCACCCCCTTCTGCTCGACCCCAGCCACCTATTTATACACCTTTGGACCAAAAATAACTCTTCATTAATCCAAGAAATCTTCCCATTACTCGGCAGTCAATGAAAATATTCCCGAGAAGTTTTCTTCCCATTCTTGTCTTCTTCATGCGTCTTTTGTAGTCAACCTCCATCCAAACACTCTTCCACACATCCCAGCATTTATCAAACACGCTCAGGCCACAAGAACTCTTCCCAAACATAACCAGAAATCCCATGATATCCTCGAGTAAATATTCTTCCCCTGTTTTGCTTGACACAAGAATAAAACCCTGTTTTATCGAATCTGAAGTGATTACCAACCCTGTTTAGTCGAAACAGGGTATATCCAATCCAAAAAACTCATTGAATCCGGCCAAAGCTCCAGCAAAATCTTGCCTGAAATACCCGTGAAAAGTTCACACCGATGTTTCCTTCCAACTCGAGTTCTAGCCAAATTCAATCGACAAAATCACTCCTACTATCCCTGTTATGCTCTAACAGATGCTTGCCATCAGTTTCAGCCATTGAGTCTCCTCGGAAGAGCACCAAAACTCGAACCCTAATTCTGCCATTAAAACACCGAGTTTTCCCGCCAATTTCCAAATTCAAAGGTGAAGAAGGTGACCTCCCCCTAACCAAACCGGGAGTGCAAATAGCAGGTGCCCAACTGAGGTGCCCCTTATCCAAAGTGAGGGTGCCTTTAGTAATTTTTCTCCGGGTGTCCGAAAAGCACTTTTCGAGCAACTTTTCCACACAAGTGTACTTCTCCAAAAACACCTAAACCAACATAAAAATACTATAATAAGTATAAAATCAAGCACTAACAATACAGACACTGAGGACAATTCAGACACAAAATTGTGTCAATCACATAACCTGTGCTTGAATGCTTTATCTTATTGCTATGTATGTTTATGGGATGTTTGATTTCGGTTTTCTAACCTTGATATTCGATTTCATATGTTGTGAACCCTTATGGTTTGGGAGACTTTTTGGTTTAGTGAGATTAAGTTCTAGCCCATGTTGGTAGGATTTATCAAAGGATCATAAGGGTTTCCGAATGAAACTCATGTGTGAAAAAGTCACAATATGTTGAATAGTCTTGGTTTAGCATAAAAGCGTATGTGTTTCGGGGTTTCAACTATTGCTTTGCAATAGTTAAAACCGGTTTTCAACCTTTCTATGGTAAAGGTTGGTTGTTGTTGTTCTTTTGATCTTGCGAGAGGATGACAACATTAATGGGGGAGAGTTCTAATTTGAACTTGCGCTTAATGACATATCCTAAAGGGAGAAGAGGATGCGGAATTTGAGGTAACGATTTTGTTAGTGAATCGTTTTCCTGTTTAAGAAAGCCTGTTTTTATTGCATATATCTATTGCTTTTGCTTAACAAAATTTCGGTACAATCGATGTTTATTCCATTATATATGTATGGGTGTGTGTGATTCAATTGTTTCCGGTTAAGAAAAACTATTGTTATCTTGCTTTATTGTTTGGTATCAATTGTTTAGGCTTACGAAATTACGATGTAGTTGCGATGCTTTATTGTCTATATTGTTTCAATTGCTTCCGATTGAGATAAATAATTATGCAAGTTGATTTATTTAGTTTGTATGAATTGTTTATGGCTTAACTAAAGAAAAGGTTTTCAGGATGAATTTTTTAGTCCAATTCGATTCCGGATAAGAGAAACTAAGTTAATTTTGATCTTAGTTAGACTTATCAAAGTGGAGGTTTCTGTTATTCAAGTCTAATTGAATGCCTTAACAATAAATGCTAATTAACTAACCTAGTACTTGTGTTGTTTAAAAGTGAAAGGTCTAAGTTATTTATGAGAATAACTAGAGCCTGATGAGAAAAATAGAGTTAGTTCTGATATTTTTTTGGTCTTATCGAACAAGCGATTGTATTTGTGCAATCGGTTTAGCAAAGAAACTAAGGTGATTAGTCGATTTTTGTTTTGCTAAACTATTAGGGAAAATTGCTTCCGTCAATTGTTTCCTTGATAACATATCAAAACAAAATTACTTTGTAGTTTCGGTTTTGATATTGGTTATCAAAAATGGTGTGTGGAACCCTCGTGCTTAATTCTTATAGGTTTGCAAGTCTTTTGAGATTTGTAAGATCCTTCGGTTTGTCCTTTATTTGCTCGTACCTTTTTCATTTTGTGAAAAAAAGGGGAAGAAATATATGGAGTAAACAAGTGATATTAATATTGATTTGTTTTGATTTGATATCACCAAGGAAAGGACAATGGTACTTTAACGTTTTATCTAACGAAAATAGTAAAGCATAGATTAAGGGGGAGTAACATATCATATTGATACTTGTACTTATATGGACTACAAAGGGAATAACAAAGACGTGCGAATTGAAAATCTACCTATCTTACCTTTAGGAGGAGTATTAGCTTTGTTATGATAATGCCAACATCGGCATTTATGGATTGAATGTATACAGGTTATTGTGTTGTTGAATTTGGGAATCAAGCGTATGTGTAATGAATTCTTGTAATTTGTTTATCCATATGATCTAAGAGTTTTGTCACTAAAATTGACAAGGGGGAGATTGTTAGAGCATAGCTCGGTTGAACCCACCAAGCGTTGGTATGTCAAGTTTGGTTGTCATATTTTAGTGAACCATAACTCATTTAAAGATTCGCTTTGATTATATGCTAGAGTCAACTTCGTATAGGTTAGCTCGAAAGTATTAGGATATGAGACATTACAAGTATTACGTGAAGAATGTGAAGAAGTAAGGAGCTACAACGACGACATCATCCTTCCTCTTGAGGTTAGTAATATTTGACTTGAACTGTTTTGTTCCCTAATTTATCTTTCAAGTCGTGCATATTGAAAACATAACTTCGAAGCTATAAATGATTATATACTCTAGTTAGACATGGTATGAAGGAATACAATACGAAGTATAACACTTATCTTTTAAAATTCGTACATAAGACATCGACATAATTGTTTGAATGTTATTGTGATTATGTGTATGGGTAAAGGTGAAGATTTCATCCTAGGAAATAATGTTTTACATTTGTTTAATGGAAGTAGTTCATAAACTTGGTTTGTGAATCAGAAGGGAAATCACTAGACTTATTGGTATTTTTTATTCATTGCAAATATTTGGATTACCAATATGTGTGATTAGTATAACCGCTCATGACTTGTTTATATTCTTGGTAAAACTATTCACAAGGCCTGACTTTTGTATTGGTATGACTTTTATTAGTGAAACCGATCTTAAGTAATCACTTGAGATGGTATGATCGATTTGTTGTAAGTGGTATGACCAACTCTATACATTGGGGAACCGATCCTACGAAGAGGTGCAACCGATTACAAAAGGGGAATCAATCCTTGTAAGAGGTGCAACAAGCTTTTAGTTATTTGGGAACTGATCCTATGGACATGTGCACCAAATACAAGTTAGATACCCGTATATATGTGGGAACTGATCATAGTACCTAGTCAACCGAATTTTGGAAAGCTAGGTGACTAATTTTAGTACCCACATGGAGGTAGAACCGAAACTTGTTTTGGTATAACCGTGAAACCCATGATTGGTGATTGAGGGTTCTTGATCAATCACATAGTTCTTGGAAGTCAGATGAACCAATTCTAAACTTGTTTGGAACTGTGCCAAATCGGTTCCAAAATTGTAAATATGAAAGAGGATTTACAAAGTAAAGATGTCGACATACTTTGAACATGTGCAGTAACGCTTATCTTTTATTGTTCAAAGATATTCTTTAATAGCTAAAGGAAAATCCCGGATCGAAATCAATTGAGAATTTTTTAATTAAGGTTTTTAGTTTTATATGTTTTTAATTTCCAGCAATTAAATGCATATCTTTAGAAAGTTAAAATTGGTAATGTGCATTTACGAATTGAATATTTTCTACTGAAATTTCGGTCATTAATTGGACAGAGCATTTCCAGGAATTATGAAAACCGATTTGGTGTTTATTGCATATCTTTGAGAATATTCGATTTTGGAAATTCCTTGGTATCCAAACTTCCTTGGTCTATAAATATTGAAGTTTTGCATTTCGAGCAAACTAATCCTTAGAGCCAGCAAAACTACCTAGTTGTGTTGTTACTGGTGGAGCCGCATATTCAGAGTGGAAAGTAACCTAATTAGGCGAAATTTCTTACGACCGCTCGGTTTAAAGACTTCTTTGGGATTGAGAAGCTCTATTAGTACCGTTGATGGGAAACTAGATAATTGCAGTTTATTATTAGTTTTCGGTTGATTTGATTGACTAACGGTTGTTGAAATTTGATTGCACCTAGTTTGTTTATGCTTGAGAATCTTCTCTTCTGATATAAGATTAACTTAAACTAGATCGAAGTTTCGACGGGGATCTTTAGACTGTTTGTAGTTCTAAAGACGTCTTGTGATAATCCAACGTTAACAGACTCCGTTTTGTGTGTGATTGATAACAAGAGATTCAAGTTGATTGTGTGCAGGTGTTTATTAAAGATCTAAGAAGATTTGAAAACAAAGAAGACATCGAAGATATCTTATTTGAGTTCATAATCTTTGGTATGCACAATACTTGTTTCGGCTGGAAAAGGATCCAAATATAATCTGTTTATCTTTGTGATAGATTTGATTGATTAGTTGAGTGGATCGACATCAATACAATTCTTTGTGATTCAAAGTATTGATTGCAAAATCTTAACAATTACTTTGGTAATTGTTATTGGATAGATCTATGGACCTGACAAATGAGTTTATTGGGATAAACAGAAGAGACTTTTGTCAAACTCATATCACTTGGTTGAAAAGAGTTTTTACCGAACAGATTTGTTGTTCCTTTACTGTTTGGACTACAAACCAAAGGAATTGTTCCAAGTGCGTGACTCATTGCAAGTTGGATGCGCAGGGATATAGACGTAACTAGGTGAATTATAGGTTTAGTTGCTTGGTATCAGCTATACGAAGTTGGTTTAGATCTTGTATAACGGATTAATCCTGAGAGTATTCAATTCTGGACAAGGTCCCGGGATTTTTCTGCATTTGCGGGTTCCTCGTTAAAAAAATCTTGTCGTGTCATTTACTTTTATTTTCCGCAATTATAATTGTTGTTATCATAATTTAAAGTAAATTACACAAACGTTAATTCATATTTACTTGATAGCAATCTTATTGTGTTTGGTTAAGTGATAGACGCATTTATGTGTCTATTTGTTCTCATTTACATGTATTGTTAGTGCTCGTTTTTGTACTTATTTGGTTATTTTGCGCTTTTGTAGGTGTTTTTGGAGAAATAAGCTTTTGCGGCGAAATGGGCTCGAAAAGTGGTATTTACACCCCGAGAGGAACTACCAGAAGCACCCCAGAAGTATGTTGGAGACACCCCAGAAATACCCCGGAGGAACCCCGAAAAAGTGCGGAAAACATCCTAGAAGAATTGCTAAAGGAACCCCTAAGTTGGATAAGGGGCACCCCATTTCAGGGCATGTACTAAAGGGACTCTCGAAATGGATAAGGGGAGGTCATCTACATAATTCAAATACAATTTTTGGCGGGAAACTGGCAGCAGCGAGGAGCAATTTTTGTGTGAGAATCTTTGGGCAGTTTTAAAGAGATTCAATTGTGGAATTCGATTGGGATGGACTTACTAGAGCAAAACAGGGTTTGTGTGTGCATTTGGGTCGAACATATTGGGCTAGAATGTCCGGGAGAAGTGAATCAAAGTTCAACAGGGATACGTATCCTTCCTTATTTCTTTTCCCTCCAGTGGTAATAGTTTCTCCTTGTTCATGCTTTTAATTTCATCTTTAGAACATTGAGGACAATGTTAGATTTAAGTTTGGGGGTGGGGAAGAAACACTTTTTGTCACCTTTTTGCAATAAATAAACTCCAGAGCTTAGAAATTTATGCCTATTGAGGATTGCACTAACTAATCTAAGTGGATGGAAGCATGTTGGTTGTAGGAGTTGAGGAACCAATCTGATTAGGTGGAAACATCTAGAAGAGTATATTCATAAAAGCACAGAGCTCAGGTGTTAGAAATAACATGATAGTTTCACCATATCTCGTTGAGTCCTTTTCACTTCTATTTTTATTTTTCTTTTTAAATATGTTTCTAAGTGATTTGGTGGGGCTCACGATTCAAGTTGTTACCAATGCTAGGGTGAATTAGAGTGATTGAGATACCATAAAAAAAAAAAAAAAAAAAGTTGAAAAAAAAAAGTTGAAAAAAAAAGACATTGAGACCAGACCATTTGACCAAAAGGAATAAATTCAATAAAGTCGACCACTGGTACCCTTGTATATGCCAGTTGTGTTGACCTAGAGTTAGGTTATCGACCACTTGTACCCTTGTATATGCCAGTGTGTTGATATTAGTCAGACTAGTATCTCAATCCATTATGATAGGTTCATTTTGGCGGAGGCCTTCAGACAGATATGGGAAACGCTGTTCACTTAGTAAACATCAAAACCATATATGTTTTTCTATATCCATCTTCTTGATCTATCCATGTGATTAGTTTTGACTCCGAATATGATGTCCATAGTGCAACTATCTGAGTAGAGCTCTGTCACTTTATATGAATTTTAGTATGCTTGAGTGCAAACTCGTGTACAACAATTGGAATTTCGCATCAGGGTACTTCTTCCTGTAGTCAATAAGTATGCCAACCAAGGAGATTCTTTAGTGCCTTCCAAGGTTCTGCGTAGATAGCTAAGGTATGGAGTACAGGTTTTGTGGGTATATCTCTTGTAAGCCCTCCCGAGACTATAACTCGGCCACTAGGGACACCTAGGGGTTTAAAGGCTTATTTCATACGCTAAATGCAACCGACGATGCCTGCGACAGTGAGTTAGGATTTTATTTTGTAGTTTTGATTTGCACGGGACTAGCAAATAATAAGTTTGGGGGTATTTGATAGACGCATTTATGTGTCTATTTGTTATCATTTACATGTATTGTTAGTGCTCGTTTTTGTACTTATTTGGTTATTTTGCGCTTTTGTAGGTGTTTTTGGAGAAATAAGCTTTTGCGGCGAAATGGGCTCGAAAAGTGGTATTTACACCCCGAGAGGAACTACCAGAAGCACCCCAGAAGTATGTTGGAGACACCCCAGAAATACCCCGGAGGAACCCCGAAAAAGTGCGGAAAACATCCTAGAAGAATTTCTAAAGGAACCCCTAAGTTGGATAAGGGGCACCCTATTTCAGGGCATGTACTAAAGGGAGTCTCTAAATGGATAAGGGGAGGTCATCTACATAATTCAAATACAATTTTTGGAGGGAAACTGGCAGCAGCGAGGAGCAATTTTTGTGTGAGAATCTTTGGGAAGTTTTAAAGAGATTCAATTGTGGAATTCGATTGGGTTGGACTTACTAGAGCAAAACAGGGTTTGTGTGTGCGTTTGGGTCGAACATATTGGGCTAGAATGTCCGGCAGAAGTGAATCAAAGTTCAACAGGGATACATATTCTTTCTGTTTATTTTCAAAGATTTTGTGAAGAATTTTGGGAGAGTTTTACGCTGGATAAAGATGTACCTAGTCTTGTTCAAGTCATAGAATAGTTTGGATACGAGAGAATAGCCAACAGAACCACGTGAATCAACAGGAAAGTGATTTTTCTCCAAACTGCCCGAGAAGAATAATGAGATTATTCTCGGATTTGATCGAGTTTCTAGGGAGTTGGATAGATATAAATAGTTGTGTTTTCATCATAGAAGGTTTAGAAACCATTAGGAGAGAGTTTAGAGGTCTGCAGAGAAGGGAGAATCGAGTTACAGAGAGTTACAGTGCTGCTGCTACTGCTGCTCGAGGAGGAAGAAGAAGACGAAGAACAGACTAGCTAAGACAGTCGTTCTTCAACAGTCTTAAAAGTGGAACCCAGTGTCGTTGTTTTACAGCACTTGAGTTGTATCGTTGATTTTCAGCCCTTTCCCCTTTGTAACAGTGGCGCTGTAACACCATTACAGCGTTGCAAATTCCTGTTTCATCTTATATTCATCAATAAAACACCTATTTTAGCCATGAATTTATCTTGTGAGTGTGTTTTTGGGATGAGGAGCTAACCCAATCCCAGGGGTGATGGAGGAAGCCATTCTTCCAAAAGTTATGTGGTAAAATTCATTTAAATTTATTTATGCAATCCTTTTATGATTAATTGCACCGAATGAAAATTGAATAAATTATTTTTATTAATTAATTGTGTTTTCTCTTGATGAAATATGTTTGGTTTATTGCTTTTGATATTTCATGCTTGCGATTAACAATGGATGTTTTGAAAATCTGATTTAGGCAATGATTAGAATCACAATTACTTTTGATTGGAATTATAATGTCTAGAATTGCATGATAAGAATTATCATTGAATCACAAGAATTTTGGTGTATGGTGAAATCCTGAACCCTGGTCTTTCCATAATATTTACTTCACCTTTGAATTTAATTTGTTTTATCTTTATTTTTATTAAGTATAAAAATTATTTCCTTCACAAGTCTGAAAAGAACCCAGTTTTTACCACAACTACAACAACTTTTGGAAAACCATCATTAAGTCCGAACCTTTTATCAAGTAAACATACTTCGTTGTTGTATTGTCTCGATCTTGTATCCATAGTCAATCACAAAAGTTATCTTGTTATCGTATTGTCTCGATCTCGTATCCATAGACGATCACACGAAGTGTGAACCTATTAGTTGTATTGTCTCCACTCAGTCCATAGACAATCACTTTCAGAGAAAGGACTTATAGGTGGAAAAGTTTTAGATTTATGTATATTTGGGTACGCTCGTCTTTTCATAAGGTATAGAAACCTTATGGGTAATGGAGTATTTTTTTCATGAGCGTCTCAAAATACCGATTACAAAAATGGGAACCTCCATCACTAATGATTTCTCTAGGCATACCAAAGCGAGAGAAAATATTGTTTCTAACAAACTTGATCACAACGTGCATGGCAATCGTTTTTCTTGGTAGCTATTGCTTCAACCCATTTAGACACATACTCAACATCTAATAAGATGTAAAAGTTTCCATAGGAATTTACAAAAGGGCCCATAAAATATATACCCCACACATCAAATAATTCTATTATTAGTATAGGGCTAAGTGGCATCATATTACGTCGAGTCAACTTCCCTAACTTCTGACATCTCTCACAACTTTGACAAAATAGGTGGGAGTCCTTAAACAGAGTTGGCCAATAAAGACCGGATTGCAAAACCTTGGCATCTGTTTTCTTAGAACTAAAGTGACCCCCACAAGCTCTAGAATGACAAAAAGTCAGGACACTGGAGATTTCGTTGTCAGGAATACAACGACGGATAATCTGATCCGGGCAGTATTTAAATAAATATGGATCATCCCAGAAAAAGTATTTAATCTCAGACAAGAATTTAGCTCTATCCTGTTTAGACCAATGGTCGGGCATTTGGCCAGTTACCAAATAATTGACAATGTCAAACCAGGGTAACAAAGAGATGGAAAATAATTGTTCGTTGGGGAACGTGTCAAGGATCAGTTTCTCTTCATCTCTAGTCTCATCAAAGATACGAGATAAATTTTCAGCTACTACATTTTCAGACCCATCTGATCAGCCAAGGTTTTGAGTCCTTCTTGGAAAGGAGATATTTGAGTGCGGCATGATCAGAGTAAACTATGACCTTAGCCCCTAGGAGATATGATCTAAATTTCTCCAAAGTAAAAACGATAGCTAAAATTTCTTTCTCATTGGTTGTGTAGTTCAACTGGGAATCGTTAGGGTCCTACTAGCATAATAAATTACACTAGGTGCTTTATCACGTCGTTGGCCAGGGACAGCACCAACCGCATAATCGGACGTATCACACATGAGTTCAAATGGGAGGTTCCAATCGGGTGGTTGGATAATAGAGGCAGAAGTCAATAATGATTTAATCTTCTCAAATGATTGAACACATACTTCATCAAATACAAAGGCAATATCTTTAACAAGTAGGTTCGACATGGGTAAAGCAATATTTCTAAAGTCTTTGATGAAACGACGATAAAATCCAGCATGGCCAAGGAATGATCTAACATCTCTTACATTCTTAGGTGGTCCTAATTTTGAAATTAGTTCAAACTTGGGTTTATCAACTTCTAGTCCCTTAGAGGACACCACATGTCCTAACACTATTCGAGATTTAACTATAAAATGACACTTTTCCCAATTAAGGACTAAGTTGTTTTCTTTTTCAACGTTCTAGAACTAGTGTAAGGTGGTGCAAGCATTCATCGAACGAGGAGAAAAAAATCGAAAAATCGTCCATAAAGACCTCGAGAAATCGCTCAACCATGTCCGAGAAGATACTTAGCATGCAACGTTGGAATGTTGCGGGTTCATTACACAACCCAAAAGGAATGCTCCTGTAAGCAAAAGTACCAAATGGACATGTGAAGGTTGTCTTCTCTTGGTCTTCCGGGGCTATAGGGATTTGTTTATAACCGGAATAACCATGTAGGAAGCAATAATGGTTGTGTCCAGCTAATATTTCTAACATTTGGTCGATGAAAGTTAAATGAAAATGGTATTTCCTAGAGGCTGAATTTAGCTTATGGTGGTCTATACATACTCTCCACCCGGTGATAACACGGGTAGGTATCAATTCATTTTTCTCATTAGTAACTACTGTAATCCCAGACTTCTTTGGGACAATCTGGACAGGACTGACCCATTTACTATCAAAGATAGGGTATATGATACCTGCATCTAATAAATTGAGCACCTCAGTGCGAACAACTTCCTTCATATTAGGATTCAAACGTCTCTGCATTTCTCTTGAGGTTTTGGCACCTTCTTCTAAGTAGATATGGTGCATACAATCTGCAGGACTAATTCCTTTCAAATCTGCTATAGTCCACCCTATTGCATTATTATACTCTCGGAGAACACTAACTAGTTTACTTTCCTGATCGGGCTCTAAGTCAGAGGAAATTATGGCAAGAAGAGTATTCTCATTACCAAAAATTACATATTTCAGTATATCTGGTAGCACCTTTAATTCAAGGGTGGAGGCCTTAACTGATGATGGGAGGGGTTTATCTATGGTCGGCGGAAGAGGTTATGGTTTACGTTGCCATTTTCCATAATTCATTACTGGCCCAGAATCTAAAAATGCATTAACTTCTTCAAAATGACTATCCTCATCATAATAGGCTCCAAAATGGGCCAATCACGCCTCTAAAGGATCACTAACACTATTAGTGGTAAAGGTATTCTCAAATAGAGGATCAATAATGCATATAGACTCATAGTGTTCAGGGTCCGGTGGGGCTTGTAACGCCTTAAAAACCTTCACCGAGATTTTCTGATTCCCAAACGAAAATTCTACTAGGCCAGTTTGACAATGTATGACTGCATTTGCAGTGACTAGAAATGGATGACCTAGGATGATTGGGATATTGATATCTTGACTAGAGATAGGTTGAGTGTCTAAAATCACAAAGTCAACTAGATAGATAAAGTTTTCTACCCGAACCAAAACGTCTTCAATAATTCCACGTGGGATTTTGACTGACCTATCGGGTAACTGTAGTGTTATCCTAGTTGGTTTCATCTCACCGAGTCCAAGTTGTTCATATATCGAGAACGGTAAAAGATTCACACTAGACCCAAGATCTAAAAGAGCATTTTCTATCTTTTGGATACCTATAACACATGTGACAGTGGGACAACCAGGATCTTTAAATTTGACTGAGTACCTTTGTGAGATTATGGAACTGACTTGTCGGGTCAAAAAAGCTTTTTATGGACAGCCGCGTCTCTCTTGACAGTGCACATCTCTTTTAGGAACTTGATCATATCCGGTACATGTTTAATTGCATCTAACAAGGGCAGGTTGATCTTAACTTGCTTAAAGATGTCTAGGATTTCAGCAGATGTACTAGGCTTTTTCTTAGCGAGTCTCTGAGGAAATGGTGCAGGTGGTATGTACACTCTCTTAGGGCTATCTTCCTTACTTGGACTCTTAGCACTCTCAGGACCATTAGGGTCTTTGGTCAACCTCGGTCTCTTTTTCAGCTGGATTATTATCCTTAGGTGGTTCTACCGAGTTCTCTAAAGTTTTACCACTCCTAAGGGTGATAATTGCTTTGATATGTTCATTGTGGTTAGAACTACCCGACCCATTAACATGGTTAACTCCTTTTGGATTTGGAGTTGGTTGGATAGGAAATCTCTCATTCTCTCTATCATTTAGCCTATTCGGAAGTTGACTTATCTGAGTCTCTAAGTTGCTAATTGATCAGTCACTATTTTGTTGGTACCGTTGACTTGTCAAGACAAAGTCATCAAAATTTTGACCAAAGTTATCAAACCTCTGACTTAAAAGGTTAATATTTTTGGTAGCCTCGATATTGTTTATAACATTACGTTCAATAAAGAGATTTAGATTTTCCTCTAGAGATGACACTGTTTTATCAATTGGACTCGGTTATTGGACTTGAGTTGGTTCCTAGAAAAACTTGGTGGTGGGTTGCTAGACGGGCCACCTTGATGGTTACCTTTAGACCACGAAAAATTCGGGTTATGTCTCCAACCTGGGTTGTAGGTATTAGAATATGGGTCAAACTTGGGTCGACCCTCATATTTAGAGTTCATACCACCACGTAGGACACTGACCTGGTCACGAGTAGTTTCATTAGGGTAAAACAGAGGACAATGAGGTCCAATATGACTTTGATCACCACAAATGGTACATGGATAGGTTCTGGGCTTACTGTTACAACTCATAGTCTAGTTGGACCCTTGGTTCATCTCTAAGGCCTCTAGATGCCTAAGAATATATGACCCATTATCGACTCTATTGGCCCTATGGATAAGGTGCCTAGTTATTTTGGGCTCCCTCGTTAAAGCCCATTGACGAGTCTTTTCAGCTAACTCGATGAACTCGTCAAAACATTCAACTGGGTCTTGATGGGTAAATTCTCTAACACTCATTGTTTCTACCTGCATTCGGGTTTCACTATCAAGGCCTTCATATAAGATTTGGTCCATGTGGGCTTTCTCAAAGCCATAGTGCGGGCATTGGTATAACAATTCATTAAACCTTTCTATGTTATCATGTAGGCTCTCACATATTTTCTGCTTAAAGGGTTGGATTGACTGTCGAACAACAGTTGTCTTATGGTGTGGGTAGAGTTTCTTAACGAAAACCTCTAAAAGTCCATTCCAGGTAATGACTGTTTTATAAGGAATGATATGATATCACTCATTGGCCCTCTTTTCAATAGAGAAAGGGAAAAGACGTAACCTAAGAACGTATTTGGTGACATTCGAATAACTCATGGTGTCACAAATCATCTCAAAATCTCGGATGTGGTTATACGGGTTCTCATTCTATACCCCTCTAAACTTACATAACATCGCAAATGTCCCAGGTTTAATATCAAACTTAACGGTAGTGGCCGCTAAAACAACCCCAGGTTCACGCATCATTCTAGACGGGTTCAAACGGTCCCTAAGGGTTTTGGTTGGCGGGACTTCACTCTCATTATTTTCATTAACCATTTCGATAAAAATAGAAGTATTACCTAGATCCGTGTAACGGGTCGGACTCAAATTAAAAAGGTTTCCACAAGTCTATCTCCTACCTGTTTCCAACGGCGGATACACAAGCAAGAATACCAGTATTTAGCAAGAAATTGTGCACATGCAAATGCTGAGGTTCACTAATTCAGGTAAGCTTGGGTTACCTACAGTCAAAGACTGGTCACATGTATTGGGTTGAGGTTTGTGGTGTTTCGGATAATAACGCCCAGAGGGTTCACCGTACTAAACCACGTGTTTTCCTAAAATAGGGGCCAGACGAAATGCAATTGGTGTGTGCGTGTTTTGTTTTTTAAGAAAATAAAGGAAATATACACAAAAGAAAATCTAAAAAAAAAATGGGTTTTATTACTTACCTCTTTTGGTAGGCAATTCCACAATAAATGTAGATTTTTTTTTTTGATGAGAAACACACCATTGCATCAACTTAAAAGACAATTACAAATTTCGACCAAAGGTTCTTTTCTCAATAAACTATCCAAAAAAGGAGGAGAAGAAACCCAAATGTTTTTCAAACTAAACTTTTTATCCCGACGTGCAAGCCGGTCTGCTAGTTTGTTCTTAAGACGCTTAATATGTACAACTTTATAACTATTACAACTAGAAAGGAAAATCTGACACTCCTTCAAAAGATCCTTGCACCGCCAATCTATAGCATCCTTGCCTTGATTAACAAAATCCACCAACTGAAGGCAATCACTAATAAACAAGACTTTGGATAGATTCATCTCCAATGCTCAGGAGATAGCCAAAATTAGAGTTGTTGTCTCAGCAGCACCAACAACACTTGAAATCAAAGAAAAGTCTTTCTTAACTACATTGATACTTTGTAACTACTGTTCTACCAGCACAATAAATGTAGAAAATTACCTGCACAATAAAAACAAGAAAAATACCCAAGTAATATCAAAGAAAATAAAATAAGATAAAATTTAATTAAACTAAAAAAACTAAAAGTAATAAAAACAAAAATCTAAAACCTAACCTAAAGGAAAGTCTGCGTCGGCGGCGCCAAAAACTTGATGGAGTTTTAAAGTGTGGAAAAAGGGATTCGTTACTCGGACTTTGAAAAGATTTGGTTCTAGATTAATTAAGGAAATACTAGATAAATACTAATTGTATTGGCCAAAGAGAGGGAGAACTAGGGTGTCGGATTCCACTACTTTTGATGTTTATAAATTCAATAATTAATTTCGCTAATTTACTCTCAAAACTACTCAAGGCAATTTCGAACCCAATCTCATGCCTCGGAGGATAAATCGTTCAAACTCTTTTTTTTATGACTTTCGTCGTTATTCGAAAGCCTATTTTTCCTTCGCTTATAAAATATCGGTAGATTAAAACTACCTAAAACAATTATTCCGAAGCATATAAAGAAGAGAAAAATTTTAATCAATTAAAACTTATTAGACAGTAATAATTAAAGAAATAAATACTAAAAATTACACATCAAAAAATAGTTTCCTCCTTAACCAAATTAATTTAGCTACTCATACGAAGAAAAATGGAAAAACTTTGATTATTCATTGTATTCAAAAAGAGTATAAATAGCTTACAATGATTTTCAGCCACTATGTCGTTACAACAGTTTAGCAGCAGAAGACCTATTGCAATTAAAAGGATAAACGATATAGCACTTCTGTGGTTACTAAACGACAGCTTTTGCGACTGTTACGGATAGGATATGTTCTTCGAGTTCTTCTTCACGACAAAAATTTGGTGATTTCTAGCTCTCTACTTTCTCCCAGAATTTCCGTCCATGCTCTGGTATCCCGGAAGTCCCTTATATACTCAACAGGTTCAAGAAATCTTTGTAATAACTCCCGAAATTCTTCCTTTACTCGCCGCAGATACGTGAATATTTTCTTTCCAGTTTTTTTTCTTTCACGCGTCTGTTGTTGATTAACTTTCCTTCTTTAGCTCCTCCACGCTCCAAAAACATTTCCAACACGACAGAGACTCATGCTAGCCTCCATTTGACACGGGAAAGAGAGAAATAAACCCGTGAAAACCCAATGTACTCTGTTTAGCTTCAATCCACGTAACCAACCAATTTCTTCAAAACCAAATCACATACCACTCCTGTCTTGACTTAACATCCCTAAATAATCCCACGTTCGACTTTGAATCTCTCTCAACCCTGCCCAAGATCCATACAGAACTTCTCGGATCCAAATAAACACGAGAATGAAGTTTTCTTCAAATCGGATAATCCAGCCCAACTGGATCGAATCTAACCACTACAGTATTCCTGTTTAGCTCATATCAGTTAGCCCCAGCGATTTCATCCATTGAATCTCTCTCAAATAGCTTCAAATCTCGAACCCTAATTTTTGCCGAAAATGGTTTACTTCAAACCCACGACTCTAGCCAATTCCAAACGAAACAGAACCCATTACCAGTCCTGTTAGGTTAATTAGAGCAAACCCATTTAATTTCAGCCCTTTAGTCTCCATAAAACACACCTAATTTACGAACCCTAATTCTGCTGTTTTTCCGCCAATTTTTCCCGTCAAAAACAGAATTCAAAAGCTTGAAGATGAAGTGCCCATATCCAGTCTGAGGGTGCCTTTAGCAATTGGGGGTACATTTAGCAATTCCCGGGGGTGCGAATAGCAATTTTATGGGGTACAAAGAGTAATTTGGGTTGTATATAGTGAAAACCTCCTGGGTGCCTTTAACAACTCCTCCGGGACATTTCTAGGGGTGCCTTTATCCAAAGTTTATGTGCCTTTAGTACTTTTCTGAGGTCCAAAAGCCACTTTTCGAGCCGATTTCTCCAAAAGAACTTATTTCCTTGAAAACACTTAAAACAAGTTTATTAGTAAGAAAATTGTTATAAATGTTTATTTATGTTAGTAATATCTAGGATAAATCCCGTTTATTACCGGGATGCCCTTGTGTCTAGCCTATATAAATAGAGGTTGTATTATCCTTCTTCTACACACACATTAATAAGAATTCTTATTATCTCTCTATTTTCTATATCTTTTCTTTGTGTCACACTACGTTATCGCGCACTTGCTCACCAACTGAGTGGGATATGGATATTTCTAATGGAAAGCCGAACATAAGTGACGAAGATATATGTCTTGTTGACAGTGCAAAAACGCACACATTTTTTTCGTAACAAAAGGTTTTTCTCTCATTTAACGTTAGCTACGGCCATTGTTACTACAATTTCAGGGACTTTTAATCTTGTTGAGGTACATGGAAAAGCATCGATAATGCTCCATAATGGTACAAAAATACATGTCCAAGATACCTTATTTTCAACAAGGTCTAAACACAACTTGCTGAGTTTTAAAGACATTCGTCTTAATGGGTATCATATTGAGACAACAAACGAAGCTAACAAAGAGTATGTATGCATTACTGCCATTATCTCAGGTAAGAAACAAGCCTTAGAAAAGCTTCCATCTCTATCTTCTGGATATCACACTATCCTAATAGAATCGTTGTTGTGAGTCATCCTAAGACTTATGATCCCGGTGTTTTTAAACTTTGGCATCACCGTTTGGGTCATCCGGGATCAACTATAATCCGTCGAGTTATTGAAAACTCATATGGACATCTTCTAAATAGATTAAAAGACTTATCATTTAATGATTGTCCATGCATTGCTTGTTATTAAGGAAAATTGATTATTAGGCTATCATTGATGACACCTAATTTTCTGCAACGAATTCGAGGTGATATATGTGGAACAATTCACCCTTCGTGTGGACCATTTCTTTATTTTATGGTTCTTATTGATGCTTCAACACGATGGTCACATGTTTGCTGAAAAAGCGGGGGTCTAACAACCACACCCAATATTTCGCTTAGCAATATGTATGGACTAACTCCAATATACTTTGCTAGAGAATCAACTAGACAGTCAGACTCAATCTAGATAAAAGTATATCAAAGGAGTTAATATCTCAATCTCTCGATTTGAATACTCGAGCAAATAGAAATCTGCGAGCCTTTATCAAATACTAGAGAGATAACTTGGATGGTACCAAAGACCAATATCCAAGTGTCAATCAATTCAAATCAACAACCAAAAGGTCGGATATTCTAATTGATTGAACAACGCACAACCTGTGATATTTCAATTATATAACAAAATATAATGCAGAAAATAAATCACACAGACACCAGAATTTTGTTAAAGAGGAAACCGCAAATGCAGAAAAACCCCGGGACCTAGTCCAGATTGAACACACACTGTATCAAGCCGCTACAGACACTAGCCTACTCCAAACTAACTTAGGTCTGGATTGTAGTTGAACCCCAAAAATTCTCACACTGATCCAAGGTACAATTATACTCCTACGTCTCTGATCCCAGCAGGATACTACGTACTTGATTCCCTTAGCTGATCTCACCCATAACTAAGAGTTGCTACGACCCAAAGTCGCAGACTTTAATAAACAAATCTGTATCACACAGAAAAGTCTACGGTAATAGATAAATCCGTCTCCTACGAATATACCTATGAGTTTTGTTCCGTCTTTTGATAAATCAAGGTGAACAGGAACCAATTGATAATCTGGACTTATATTCCCGAAGAACAGCCTAGTATTATCAATCACCTCACAATAGTCTTAATCGACGCAACGAAAAAAGATATTGTGGAATCACAAACGATGAGACGAAGATGTTTGTGATTACTTTTTATCTTGCCTATCAGAGATAGAAGTCTCAAGCCAATTATTACAATTATACTCGTACGATAGAAAAAGCAAGATCAAATCACACAACTACGATAAAGTAGCATCGGTCTGGCTTCACAATCCAAATGAAGTCTTTAAGTTGTTAGCCCGGTTTGAGAAAATAAAACCAGAGGTTAAAGGAGAATCGACTCTAGCTTAGCACAACTAGTATCACACATAAGGTATGGGGATTAGGTTTCCCAGTTGCTAGAGTTCTCCCTTATATAGTCTTTCAAATCAGGGTTTGCAATCAATGTTAGCTTAGTAACAAAGCATTCAATATTCACCGTTAGATGAAAACTTGATTAGATTCAAGCTAATATTTACAACCGTTAGATCGAAAACATAGCTTGTTATACACAAATGAAATGCACGTTTCTAGGCTTGTATAACCGTACCCAAAGTTGTACATTAGTTGGTTCAACAATAGTTAACCAAATGGTTAGCCATATGATCACTTTCATATCAACCATATTCTTCTTCACCATAACTAATTCAAATGACTCAAATGAACTAGTTAGAGAGTTGTTCAATTGCTTAGATTTTATGTAACTTCACAAGACACAATCGAAGCAAAAACGATTTGATTCACTCGAATCGGTTCGTGAACTTTATAACCACGGTTTGCAAAATCATTCCTTAGTCAATATAAAGATAAGTTCAAGAAAAATCGTTTTTAGATATAACCTACGCAAGTTCGCGGACTGGGTTCGCGGACTTAAGTTCCCGGAAAGAGTTTTCAAACTCCAGCAGATATTCTCGGGTCGAGAAATGTCGTCAGTTCGTGGACTGGGTTCGCGGACTGAGTTTGTTGAGTGAGTTCTCAAACTCCAGCAGATATTCTTGGGCCGAGAACTTCCGCCAGTTCGCGGATTGAGTTTGCAAACTGTGCAAACTTCCGGTTCTCTTGATCAACAAAGTTTGAAAACTTTGGTTCAAAGAATAAGACTTATACATATATGTGTTTCCACAACAATGCTTATATCCATCAATGGTTATATAATCTAAACTCTCATTTCAATCATTGAAACATTCTCAAAGGACGTTATATAGTTGTTATTCACAAACCATTTTTCGTCAGAGCAATTTTCAAAGTGATTGAAACATAACATGACTTTTGTCACTAGGTAAAGATGAACTTGGCTAAAGAGAAAGCTTACCAACACATATTTCGAGAAATAGATAGGCGAGATAAACTCGGCTCGAAATACCAAATGTGTATAACCTAAGTCTATATAGAAAAACGACTTTTGTCTCAAGATAGGAGATAAATAGACTTTTGAGTGATAGATAAGTTCAAGTCTCCACATACCTTTTAGTCGATGAAGATCCACCAGTTCCTTGAGTAGTCCTTCGTCTTATATGATGATTGCCATGGAATTCTTGAGCTCAACTACACTTCCTATCCTAGTCCGCGACCTTAGCTATAGTAGACTAGAAATCAAGACTTATAGTTTTTATCACTAACATTGACAAACATGCTTGAGATAGCAACGCATGCGACTTCGACCGATCAATGCTCTAACAATCTCCCCCTTTGTCAATTTTAGGGACAAAACTATTAATACATATGGTATACAAAAAAGATAAATACATTTTTAAAGCTCCTATTCCACATGCCTAAGCTTCAACATTACTTGAAATCTTCGTCACTTCCAAGTACTCCAATGATCCCAAAGGTTGTAAGTTTAGCATCATCGTTGTTGAAAATATGTAGCTATAACAATGAGAAAACAGAGTTCTCGATCATTATTATACAGTGACATTGTATCATTACACAGTATCAAAGTTCAATTGTATCACAACTTTGACAATAATACTATGGTGATATGTATCACTCCCCCTTAGTCAATACTGCATCTCACATGGAAACCACTCCCCCTTACATAATGATCCAAAAACCATATGTATTTGAAGTGTGAACTACATATTAATTCTCCCCCTTTTTGTCAATAAAATTGGCAAAGGTACAAGAACGTGATCCTAATGAAATTTCCGAAAGAGACATTTCATGACCAAAAGAAAGCATATATCAACTTGTTCTTTAGACGCAATCATAAAGCCGAAGCTAAATGCATTCATCAAGGAGTTTAAAGATACAAGATAACCCCTATAATATTCCACAGCCGCACTCCCCACAAAGATTTGGAAATTACGCACAAGTTCAACTAAGAACTCTCCCCCATAAAATGTCATTCCCGAAAGAACAACAAGAGCGACCTTAATTTCGAAAGAAAAGAAGGATTTCTTTGGACATAACAAATCACATACGAATATAAATTTGAATCCAAGATAACTCAATTAAAATCACACAAGAGAACCTATGACTAATTTAATCGGAAATGTTCAACATAAGTGAACTTATGGAGACTCAAAAATACTCAATTAGATTAATCACAAGAGAACCCATAATTAATCTAATCGGAATACACAATCAAATTAACCACAAAAAGTAATCAATTTAATTGTTCATGCTCGACATAAGAAAATCTTTGGAGCAATTACTAAGTTAATCATAAGGAATAATCAACTCAGTCAAAAGGTGCTCAACATAAGAAAACTTACGGAGCCTCACAGTAATACATAAAAGATTATGGATCAGGGAAAAAAATACTGCGGAATACACAAGGATTCATTCTATTTTCCATCACTATTTGCATAACGACATATAATAGATATAATCATTGTAAACAAAAGATTTGAACCTATCTTCCATCAAAGATTGACTTAATAGGCTTAACTTTTGTATTTGTCAAAAGTCAATTCATTCTTTCATCAATACATGCATATCAACTCATGAACGACTTTACTTTTGACAAAGTATGGGACAATCAAGTTCACGGACGTAAACACACATATCCCATAACAATATCGCAATATATAAAACCATAAAGATTAATACTGCAAAAATCATCTTCCAAACTATTTTAGAATTTAAACAAATAAACCTAAAAACATGAAGATGAAAACATTGGACATAGCTATGTGTAATCACAATCATGGCTATTCCAAACTCTAGTTATTCTTCTAATAAAAACAAGAAAAAAGAAGATTTACTAGGCAAACTAAAATCAACAGGATAAAAACAAAAATAAACAGACTCCAGTGCCACGCCCGAACACGAACTAAGATCATATGGACGGTTCAGGATTCTCACGATTCTTGGGATCTTTGACCTTGTGATTGACATCATCCCTTGCATCTTCAGATAAGAGATTCTCTTTGTGAAGATCATTGATGTGAGATTTTATGAGACCAAGGTGAGTGGTAACCTTTTTTAAATCATTTTTCAACACATCAAGACTTTTCAAGGTATCAATGAGCTGTAGTTTTGCTTCCTCAAAATACTTAAGAAAGTCATGAACCACTTTAGCAGAAACCATATCCTCCTTCTCGGTATCCTCATGAGTATAAGCATAGTAACATGAGGCATTGGGATGACCATCTTCTACAAGGGTTCTTTTCTTCCTTCCCTTGGTCTCGCAACCAAAACCTTTCTCAAGAAATCCCCTTGCAAAATCACCATAGCGAGATGAAGAAGAAGACATTGTTGACCCAGAAAGCAACCTAGAGTATACGTGCATGACTTTCGTAACTCATAGGACGGATACTTAAAGGATTTCTTAGGGAAGGAAATCTAGGGTTAAACATTTGACACGTACCAGAAACTGGTTATCTGTGCGAGTACAACTTGACCCATAAAATACTTAAAATCGAAAGAAGGAAAACTCTTGCTACAAAAAAACGTAATTGGCTCAATAAATTACAAAGCTTCAGAGAAGCAATTTAGAGCACAAGTGTAGCAAGAATTCAAAAACACATCCTTGAGAGAACAAGGAGTAACTTTAGACACAACCAATATTTTAAGCAAACAATAGCTTAGCTATGAACGATAAGAGAATAGCTCAACTGAGATAATTTTGCCAAAAGTATACCTAAAAATTAACACATCTTACTCAACAGGATTTTTATGAGTAAGTTCTTTAACCCTTGTGATTAATTAGCACAAGTATGAGTCTTGAGCTCATCAAATGACCGTAGATTATGGTTGACTCTCTTTTTCCAAAATCTTGAGGAAAAACGGTTATGATGTGAAAATTTATCATAAAATTTGCTATCATCAAAATAAGATGCATAATTTTTGTTTTTACCTGAAGTAGTTTGACCAGGGAAATTTGACAACCTGTTAATGATTTCTTTATATCCTTCAATTATCATTTTTAGATTGTCTTTGCCATCTTTGCTTCTTTCTTCTGGTTCCTCTTTCACATCGAGAACAACATCATTTCCCTTTCTATCATAAGAAGATTTATGAACTCTTCTTTGATGAAATGATTTAGGAAGACTGTCTCTCTTTTGAACATTTGAGGAAGATCTTGAACTGACCTTCCTGGTATAGAACACAGGGAGAGTACTAAAACCAATTGGTTTAGACATGTGAATGTCAGTTACACCTTCAAGAATCAAATCTAAGTTGTGTTGAAGACGATCAATAGATTTGTCATTCAACCTGGATTTTCTCTCTCGTTCGACATGTCCTTTTGAATCACAAAAGAGGCATACTTTCTGATCAAAAAGGTGATCAGGAGAAACAGTTTTACAACCATTGTTAGGAGACTTCTTCCTTCCATGTGGTGTAGAAATTCCTTGATTAGATGAAGACACAATCACATCATTTCTTTCAAGAAGGGATTCTGATTTTACTTCTGGAGCTGTAAATTTTTCAGTCGTAGCAGAAGTACTTGGTATATTAGACTGCTTAGAGCATTCTTGAATAGAGAGTTTATTCAAGAGATGTTCAATTACCAAGGCATCCTTTTTAAGGCTAGCCTCAACAGTCTTACATGAAGAATGATCTTCAGTATTTTCTTTGAATTTGAAGTCTCTTACTACACCAAGAAGAACATCAACATGGTGTTTTAACCGATTAAATACATCAGCTTGGACTCTAACAAAATTTAGAATCAAATCACTCTTTTCAGCTGTTTCCAGTTCATTTGGAAAGATAGGCTCTTTTGAAGGGTAATCGGAATAACACATGTCGTAGCCTGTCTGTCTTGTTTGAACACAAGGTTCGTCTATATTCGATATTGAAGAATATTTATCTTTAATAGAAATAGACGAGACAGAGCTTTTATTTCTGGTAACACGTTTATCAGAGATACTACTCTTGTCCATGGAGTCAGATCACTACAAACACAGACTTGTAAGGTCTTAAACGTGTTTGCCTGCTATGATACCAATTGAAAAAGCGGGGGTCTAACAACCACACCCAATATTTCGCTTAAAAATCTGTATGGACTAACTCCAATATACTTTGCTAGATAATCAACTAGACAGTCAGACTCAATCTAGATAAAAGTATATCAAAGGAGTTAATATCTCAATCTCTCGATTTGAATACTCAAGCAAATAGAAATATGCGAGTCTTTATCAAATACTAGAGAGATAACTTGTATGGTACTAAAGACCAATATCCAAGTGTCAATCAATTCAAATCAACAACCAAAAGGTCGGATATTCTAATTAATTAAACAACGCACAACCTGTGATATTTTAATTATATAACAAAATATAATGCGGAAAAGAAATAAAATAGACACCATAATTTTGTTAACGAGGAAACCTCAAATGCAGAAAAACCCCGGGACCTAGTCCAGATTGAACACACACTGTATTAAGCCGCTACAGACACTAGCCTACTCCAAACTAACTTCGGCATGGATTGTAGTTGAACCCCAACCAATCTCACACTGATCCAAGGTACAATTATGCTCTTACGTCTCTGATCCCAGCAGAATACTACGTACTTGATTCCCTTAGCTGATCTCAACAACAACTAAGAGTTGCCACGACCCAAAGTCGAAGACTTTAATAAACAAATTTGTATCACACTGAAAAGTCTACGGTAATATATAAATCCGTCTCCCACGAATATACCTATGAATTTTGTTCCGTCTTTTGATAAATCAAGGTGAACAGGAACCAATTGATATTTCGGACTTATATTCCCGAAGAACATCCTAGTATTATCAATCACCTCACAATAGTCTTAATCGACGTAGTGAAAAAGATATTGTGGAATCACAAACGATGAGACGAAGATGTTTGTGATTACTTTTTATCTTGCCTATCGGAGATAGAAATATCAAGCCAATTATTACAATTGTACTCGTACGATAGAAACAGCAAGATCAGATCACACAACTACGATAAAGTAGTATCGGTCTGGCTTTACAATCCCAATGAAGTCTTTAAGTCGTTAACTCGGTTTGAGAAAACAAAACCATAGGTTAAAGGATAATCGACCCTAGCTTAGCACAACTAGTATCACACGTAAGGTGTGGGAATTAGGTTTCCCAGTTGCTAGAGTTCTCCCTTATATAGTCTTTCAAATCAAGGTTTGCAATCAATGTTAGCTTAGTAACAAAGCATTCAATATTCACTGTTAGATGAAAACCTGATTAGATTCAAGCTAATATTTATCAACCGTTAGATCGAAAACATAGCTTGGTATACACAAATGAAATGCACGTTTCTAGGCTTGTGTAACCGTACCCAAATTTGTACATTAGTTGGTTCAACAATAGTTAACTAAATGGTTAACCATATGATCACTTTCATATCAACCATATTCTTCTTCACCATAACTAGTTAAAATGACTCAAATGAACTAGTTAGAGATTTGTTCAATTGCTTAGATCTTATGTAACTTCACAAGACACAATCGAAGCAAAAACGATTTAATTCACTCAAACCGGTTCATGAACTTTATATCCACGGTTTTCAAAAGCATTCCTTAGTCAATATAAAGATGAGTTCAAGAACAATCGTTTTTAGATATAACCTAGTCAAGTTCGCGGACTGGGTTCGCGGACTTAAGTTCCCGGAAAGAGTTTTCAAACTCCAGCAGATATTCTCAGGTCGAGAACTATCGTCAGTTCGCGGACTGGGTTCACGGACTGATTTTGCTGAGTGAGTTCTCAAACTACAGCTGATATTCTCGGGTCGAGAACTTCCGCCAGTTCGCGGATTGAGTTTGCAAACTGTGCAAACTTCTGATTCTCTTGATCAACAAAGTTCGCAAACTTTGGTTCAAGGAATATGACTTATACATATATGTGTTTCCACAACAATGCTTATATCCATTAATGGTTATATAATCTAAACCCTCATTTCAATCATTGAAACATTCTCAGAGGACGTTATATAGTTGTTATTCACAGACCATTTTTCGTCAGAGCAATTTTCAAAGTGATTGAAACATAACATATATGACTTTCGTCACTATTTAAAGATGAACTTGGCTAAAGCGAAAGCTTACCAACACATATTTCTAGAAATAGATAGGAGAGATAAAATCGGCTCGAAATACCAAATGTGTATAATCTAAGTCTGTATAGCAAAACAACTTTTGTCTCAAGATAGGAGATAAATAGACTTTTGAGTGATAGATAAGTTCAAGTCTCCACATACCTTTTAGTCGATGAAGATCCACCAGTTCCTTGGGTAGTCCTTCGTCTTGTATGATGATTGCCATGGAGTTATTGAGCTCAACTACACTTTCTATCCTAGTTCGAGACCTTAGCTATACTAGACTAGAAATCAAGACTTATAGTTTTGATCACTAATATTGAAAAACATGCTTGAGATAGCAATGCATGCGATTTCGACCGTGCAATGCTCTAACATTTGCTTACTTTCGACTCGATTCGTACTATTGCATTTGCACGACTTCTTGCACAAATTATTAAGCTACGAGCTCAGTTTCCAGATTTTCCTATTAAAACTATCCGTCTTGATAATGCTGGTGAATTTACCTCAAAAATATTTAATAGTTATTGCATGTCAATTAGCATTGACGTGGAACAATCCATCACTCACGTGCACACTCAAAATGGATTAGCAGAATCGTTTATTAAGCGCTTGATTGCCCGACCATTAATCTTAAGGTCTAACTTGCCATTTTCAGCATGGGGTCATGCAATATTACATGCTGCAGCATTGGTCCGTATAAGACCAACCATCTATAAAAAATACTCGCATGTACAACTGGTATACGGGCATCAACCAAATATATCTCATCTTCGAACTTTTGGTTGTGTTGTGTATGTTCCCGTTGTTCCACCACAGAGAGCGAAAATGGTTCCTCTACGTAGACTCGGCATATATGTTGGCTATGACTCTCCATCTATCATTTGGTATTTGGAACCTCAAATAGGAGATGTTTTTAAAGCAAGATTTGGTGATTGCCAATTTGATGAATCAAATTTCCCGTCGTTAGGAGGAGATAAGCCAAAACTTGAGGAACACCGTGAAATTTCATGGAATACACCATCATTAGCCCGCTTTGAACCTCGTACAAAACAATGTGAACTTGAATTCAAAGAATCATATATTTGCAAAATATTGCAAACCAAATGCCTGATACATTTACTAGGTAAGGTAACAAAATCATATATACTTGCTGCAAATACTCATGCGAGAGTAGGCATCCTAGAAGGACATCATGATAATCATTACACGATACGCTTAAAGCGTGGAAGACCTCTTGGTGCAAAGGATTTAGTTCCCGGAAAAAGAGATCAGTAGTTGGCATTCCGTAAAAATCCATTCACTCTGAAACATTGATTGATCAATCAAATACTAATGCACAAGTTGCACCTAAAGAGGCACATGTACCTCAAAACAATGAGATCTCTATAAACTATGTTGGTACAAGACAAAACTGGGATAGGAATACAATTATTCCTGATAGTAAATTTGCTTTTATAGTTGCTTTGGATGTCATTGAAAATATTGATGATCCTGAACCACGGTCTATCGAAGAATGTCGTCGTAGAAAAAATTGGCCTAAGTGGGAGATTGCAATCCAAGCAGAGTACAACTCATTAGTTAAACGCGGAGTCCTTGGTCCTGTTTTTGTAACTCCTGACAATGTAAAAGCTGTCGAATACAAATGGGTATTCGTACGAAAATGTAACGATAAAAATGAAATTTTGAGATATAAAGATCGACTCGTTGCACAAGGTTTTTCACAAAGACCAGGTATTGATTATCAAGAAAATTATTCTCCAGTGATGGGTGCCATCACATCCCGGTTTCTTATAAGTTTGGAAGCTTCAGAAAAGCTTGAAATGCGTCTTATGGATGTAGTCACAGCTTATCTTTATGGTTCACTTGATAGTGACATTTATGTGAAACTTCCCGAGAGATTTCTTATGCCTAAAGCAGACAAGTCCAAAGACCATAGTGTATACTCAATAAAACTTCAAAGAGCTCTATATGGACTAAAGCAATCTGGAAGAATGTGGTATAATCGCCTTAGTAAATATTTACTGAAAGAGGGATATACTAATAATGTTATTTCTCCATGTTTTTTCATTAAGAAATCCAATTATGGGTTTGTTATTATTGCAGTATATGTTGATGATCTAAATATTGTTGGAACTCTAAAAGAACTCATTAAAACTGCTGCTTACTTGCAGAAGGAATTTGAGATGAAAGATCTTGGTAAAACTAAGTATTGTCTTGGTATACAAATTGAGCATGTCTCAAATGGGATATTTTTCCATCAATCTACTTATACATAAAAAATCTTAAAACGATTTTATATGGACAAAGAACATCCATTGAGTTCCCCTATGGTTGTGAGATCACTTGACGTGAATAAAGACCCATTTCGACCTAAAGAAGATGGTGAAGAACTGCTTGGTCTGGAAGTGCCATATCTAAGTGAAATTGGTTCTGTTATGTATCTTGCAAATTGTATAAGGTCATATATTGTATTTTCAGTTAATCTGTTAGCTAGATACAATTCGGCTCCAACTCGAAGACACTGGAATGGAATCAGGCACTTATTGCGTTATCTTAGTGGCACTATTGATTTAGGTTTATTTTACCCTTATGAATCTAAATCAAAATTAATTGGGTACGCAGATGCAGGTTATCTTTCAGATCCACACAAAGGAGGATCACAAACTGGGATTTTGTTTATTTATGGAGATACAACTATATCTTGGCGGTCAGTGAAGCAAACAATTTCAGCTACATCTACAAATCATTCTGAACTATTAGCAATCCATGAAGCAAGCCGTTATAGCGTCTGGTTAAGGTCAGTAATACACCATATTCAAGAATCATGTGGACTTCCTTCAACTAAAGATTCACCAATAATATTATATGAAGACAATATTGCCTGCATTGCACAACTAAAGGAAGGATTTATCAAAGGTGATCGAATAAAGCACATTAGTACGAAGTTCTTTTTCTCACGTGATCTACAGAATAATGGTGTGATTGACATCCAACAAGTACGTTCAAGTCACAATTTAGAAGACCTCTTCACTAAAGCATTACCAACTTCTACATTCAAGAAACTAGTTCACAAGATTGGAATGTGTCGACTTAAAGATTTGTAGACCAAGATTTCGCTGAAGTATCCATCAAGGGGAGCATCATTAGGATTTAAACGTGTTGTACTCTTTCCTTCGTCAAGGTTTGTCCCATTGGGTTTACTTGTCAAGGTTTTAATGAGGCAGCATATGCGTGTCCAACACTGTTCCGAGTCTCACACATTTCAGTTTTTTTCTCTCTTAATTTTCCTGATATATTTTTGTGACTTAGACACAGTGGTCATCAGGGGAGTGTTATATAAACGTTTATTTATGTTAATAATATCTAGGGTAAATCTCGTTTATTACCGGGATGCCCTTGTGTCTAGCCTATATAAATAGAGGTTGTATTCTCCTTCTTCTACGCACACATTAATAAGAATACTTCTTATCTCTCTATTTTCTCCGTCTTTTCTTTGTGTCATACTCAAAAATGAGTATTAGCTAATGTATTTATGGGTAAAAATGCGTCGCACTTACGTGCTTATCAAATTCCCCCACACTTACATTTTGCTAATACCGAGCAAAAATAGAACGGAAATTTACCCGCTACACATCTGGATATAGAGATGTCTGCTAAACAGTGGTATAAAAATGTCTGCTAAACAGCTAGCCAGATAATTAGAAAGACCCGCTCAACAACTGATCATAAGCTAGACAGATAATCAGAAAGAATCGCTCAACAGCTGATCATAATATATATATATATATATATATATATATATATATATATATTTATTATTTTTTTAGACCTGCTCAACAACTGATCATATAATTTTTTTTTTAAACGTGCAAGAAAATGCCCCACAATAGACCCGCTCAACAGCTGGTCATAAAATGTAAGAAAATACAATAGACCCGCTTAACAGCTGGTCATAATATGCAAGGAAATACTAAAAAGTTAACCGCTCCCCCACACTTAAATCTAAAATTGTCCTCAATATTTATAATGAAAGCACAGTACCAAAAAAATCATGAGGAATCAGTAAAGAGAGAAGTCAGAAAGATAGTACCTGGATGAAGCGTAGCAATCCTTCCATGGAGAACAAGAAAAGATAAAATTCCACTAATGTACAACAAGAGTATGGGCTTCCTCCCATTCAGCGCTCAGCTTAGTGTCTTCAGCTAGACGTCGTTACCTATTAATCCTGTTAGACAGGATACTGCTATTCTGATTCTTCTATTGCATGATTGGGTAACTCCAAAAATGGTTTCAACCATTGACATACCTTGAAAGTCTCTCCATTCTTCGGATTTTCAACTGCACCATGCGGAAAAACAATTTTGACAAAGTATGGTCCAGACCACCGAGACCTCAATTTACCAGGGAAAAGATATAAACGAGAATTGTAAAGGAGAACTTTTTGACTTGGTTCAAATGTCTTTCGAATAATCAATTTATCATGAAATAGTTTTTTTTTCTCCTGGTAAATTTTCGCACTCTGGTAAGAATCATTACGAATTTCTTCTAACTCATTAAGTTGCAGTTTACGGTTATCTCCAGCAGTAGATAGGTCAAAGTTTAGCTTTTTGATGACCCAATAAGCTCGGTGTTCTAATTCTACAGGCAAGTGGCAAGCTTTACAGAATAGAAATCTATATGGATACATCCCAAGTGGAGTCTTAAAAGCGGTTCGGTAAGCCCACAAAGCTTCTATTAAGCGCAAAGACCAATCCTTTCGGGTAGGGTTTACGGTCTTCTGTAAAATTTATTTGATTTTCCTATTAGACACTTCTACTTGCCCATAAGGTTTATCATGAATTTATTCTAACTCATGATAAACCTTATGGGTAATGGAGTATTTATTCATGAGTGTCTCAAAGACTGATTACAAAAATGGGAACCTCCATCACTAATGATTGCTCTAGGCATACCAAAGCGAGAGAAAATATTGTCTCTAACAAACTTGATCACAACGTGGAGATTGTTTGTCTTGGTAGCTATTGTTTCAACCCATTTAGATACATAGTCAACATCTAATAAGATGTAAAAGTTTCCATAGGAATTGATAAAATGGCCCATAAAATCTATACCCCAAACATCAAATATTTTTTTATTAGTATAGGGCTAAGTGGCATCATATTACATCGGGTCAACTTCCCTAACTTCTGACATCTCTCACAACTTTGACAAAATAGGTGGGAGTCCTTAAACGTAGTTGGACAATAAAGACCGGATTGCAAAACCTTAGCAGTTGTTTTTTCTTAGAACTAAAGTGACCCCACGAGCTCCAGAATGACAAAAAGTCAGGACAATGGAGATTTCGTTTCAGAAATACAACGACGGATAATCTGATCATGGCAGTATTTAAATAAGTATGGATCATCCTAGAAAAAGTATTTAACCTCAGACAAGAATTTAGCTCTATCCTATTTAGACCAATAGTCGGGCATTTGACCAGTTACCAAATAATTGACAATGTCAGCAAACCAGGGTAACAAAGAGATGGAAAATAATTGTTCGTCGGGGAACGTGTCAAGGATCGATTTTCCGTCATCTCTAGTCTCATCAAGGATACAGGATAAATGGTCAGCTAATAAATTTTCATAACCTTTCTTATCACAAATATCTATAGTAAATTATTGGAACAACAATACCCATGATCAGCCGAGGTTTTGAGTCCTTCTTGGAAAGGAGATATTTGAGTGCGGCATGATTAGAGTAAACTATGACCTTAGACCCTAGGAGATATGATCTAAATTTCTCCAAAGCAAAAACGATGTCCGACATTTCTTTCTCAGTGGTTTTGTAGTTCAACTGAGCATCATTTAGGGTCCTACTAGCATAATAAAATCACAATAGGTTTTTTATCACGTCGTTGGCCAAGGACAGCACCAACTGCATAATCGGACGCATCACACATGAGTTCAAATGGGAGGTTCCAATCGGGTGGTTGGATAATAGGGGTAGAAGTCAATGATGATTTAAGCTTCTCAAAATCTTGAACACATACTTCATCAAACACAAAGGCAGTATCTTTAGCAAGTAGGTTCGACAGGGGTAAAGCAATCTTGCTAAAGTCTTTGATGAAACGACGATAAAATCCAGCATGTCCAAGGAAAGATCTAACATCTGTTACATTCTTAGGTGGTCTTAATTTTGAAATTAGGTCAACCTTGGCTTTATCAACTTCTATTCCCTTAGAGGACACCACATGTCCTAACACTATTCCATATTTAACCATGAAATGACACTTTTCCCAATTAAGGACTAAGTTCTTTTCTTTTCAACGTTCTAGAAATAGTGTAAGGTGGTGCAAGCATTCATCAAACGAGGAGCCAAAAACCGAAAAATCGTCCATAAAGACCTCGAGAAATCGCTCAACCATATCCGAGAAGATACTTAGCATGAACCGTTGGAATGTTGCGGGTTCATTACACAACCCAAAAGGCATACGCCTGTAAGCAAAAATACTAAATGGACATGTGAAGGTTGTCTTCTCTTGGTATTCCGGGGCTGTGGGGATTTAGTTATAACAGAATAACCATCTAAAAAACAATAATGGTTGTGGCCAGCTAATCTTTCTAACATTTGGTCGATGAATGGTAAAGGAAAGTGGTCTTTCCTAGAGGCTGAGTTCAGATTACGGTAGTCTATACATACTCTCCACCCGGTGGTAACATGGGTAGGTATCAAATCATTGTTCTCATTTGCAACTAATGTAATCCCAGACTTCTTTGGGACAACCTGGACAGGACTGAACCATTTACTATCAGATATTGGGTATATGATACCCGCATCTAATAACTTGAGCACCTCAGTGCGAACAACTTCCTTCATATTAGGATTCAAACGTCTCTGCATTTTTCTTGAGGTTTTGGCACCTTCTTTTGAGTAGATATGTTGCATACAATCTGCAGGACTAATTCCTTTCAAATATGCTATATTCCACCCTATTGCATTCTTATGCTCTCGTAGAATACTAACTAGTCTACTTTCTAGATCAGGATCTAAGTCAGAGGCAATTATGACAGGAAGAGTATTATCATTACCAAAAAATACATATTTCAGTGTATCTGGTAGCGACTTTAATTCAAGGGTGAGGGCCTTAACTGATGATGGGAGGGGTTTATCTATGGTCGGCGAAAGAGGTTCCGGTTTACGTTTTTATTTTCCATAATTCATTACTGGCGCAGAATCTAAAAACGCATTAACTTCTTCAAAATGACTATCCTCATCATAGTAGACTCCAAAGTGGGCCAAGCACGCCTCTAAAGTATCACTAACACTATTAGTGGTAATGGTATTTTCAACTAGAGAATCAATCATGCATATAGACTCATAGTGTTCTGCATCTGGTGGGGCTTGTAACGCCTTAAAAACGTTCACCGAGATTTTATGATTCCCAAAGGAAAATTCTATTAGACCAATTTGACAATGTACGACTGCATTTGCAGTGCCTATAAATGAACGACCTAGGATGATTGGGATATTGATATCTTGACTAGAGACAAGTTGATTTCTAAAATCACAAAGTCAACTGGATAGATAAAGTTTTCTACCCGAACCAAAACGTCTTCAATAATTTCATGTGCGATTTTGATTGTCCTATCGGGTAACTGTAGTGTTATCCTAGTTGGTTTCATCTCACCTAGGCCAAGTTATCCATATACGGAGAACTGTAAAAGATTCACACTAGCCCCAAGATCTAAAAGAGCATTTTCTATCTTTTGGCTACCTATAACACATGTGACAGTATGATAACCAGGATCTTTAAATTTGACTGGGTACTTTTGTGAGATTATGGAACTGACTTGTTGGGTCAAGAATGCCTTTTTATGGACACTCGCGTTTCTCTTGACAGTGCACATCTCTTTTAGGAACTTGGTCATAGCCGGTACATGTTTAATTGCATCTAACAAGGGCAGGTTGATCTTTACTTGCTTAAAGATGTCTAGGATTTCAGCATATGTACTAGGATTTTTCTTAGCGAGTCTCTGAGGAAATGGTGCAGGTGGTATGTACACTCTCTCAGGGATATCTTCTTCACTTGGACTCTTAGCACTCTCAGGCCCATTAGGGTCTTTAGACGAAGTTTGGTCAACCTTAGTCTCATTTTCAACTGGATTACTATCCTTAGGTGGTTCTACCGAGTTCTCTAAAGTTTTACCAATCCTAAGGATGATAACTGCTTTAATATGTTCATTGTGGTTAGAACTACCCGACCCATTAATCTGGTTAAATCCTTTTGGATTTGCAGTCGGTTGGCTAGGAAATCTCCCATTCTCTCTATCATTTAGCCTACTCGAAAGTTGACTTATCTGAGTCTCTAAGTTTATTATTGCTCGGTCACTATTTTGTTGGTACCGTTGAATTGTCAGGACAAAGTCATCAAACTTTTGACCAAAGTCAAACTTCTAACTTAAAAGGTCAATATTATTTGTAGCCTCGGCATTGTTTATAACACTACGTTCAATAAAGAGATTTATATTTTTCTCTAGAGATGACACATTTTTATCAACTAGACTCGGTTCTTGGACTTGAGCTTGGTTCTTAGAAAAACCTGGTGGTGAGTTGCTAGATGGGCCACCTTGATGGTTACCATTAGACCACGAGAAATTCGGGTTATGTCTCCAATCAGGGTTATAGGTATTAGAGTATGGGTCAAACTTGGGTCGACCCTCATATTTAGAGTTCATACCACCATGTAGGACACTAACCTGGTAACGGGTAGTTTCATTAGGGTAATACAGAGGACAATGAGGTCCAATATGACTTTGACCACCACAAATGGTACATTGATAGATTCTGGGCTCACTGTTACAACTCCTAGTCTGGTTGGACCCTTGGTTCATCTCTAAGGCCTCTAGATGCCTAAGGATATCTGACCCATTATCGACTTTATTGACCCTATGGATAGGGTTCCTAGTTATTTCGGGCTCCCTCATTGAAGCCCATTGACGAGTCTTTTCATCTAACTCGATGAACTCGTCAAAACATTCATCTGGGTCTTGATGGGTAAATTCTCCACCACTCATTGTTTCTACCTGCATTCGGGTTTCACTATCAAAGCCTTTATATAAGATTTGGGCCATGTGGGATTTCTCAAATCCATGGTGCGGTCATTGGTATAACAATTCATTAAACCTTTCTATGTAATCATGTAGGATCTCACTTATTTTCTGCTTAAAGGTTTGGATTGACTGTCGAGCAGCAGCAGTCTTATGGGGTGGGTAGAATTTCTTAACGAAAACCTCTACAATTCTATTCCAGGTAGTGATTGTTTTAGAAGGAATGATATGATACCACTCATTGTCCCTCTCTTCAAGAGAGAAAGGGAACATACGTAACCTAAGAACGTCTTTGGTGACATTCGGATAACTCATGGTGTCACAAATCATCTCAAAGTCTCAGATGTGGGTATACAGGTTCTCATTCTCTACCCCTCTAAACTTACGTAGCATGGAAAATGTCTCAGGTTTATTATCAAAATTAACGGTAGTGTCCGGTAAAACAACCCCAGGTTCACACATTACTCTAGACGGGTTCAAACGGTTCCTAAGGGTTTTGGATGGCGGGACTTCACCCTCATCATTTTCATTAACCATTTCGGTAAAAATAGAAGTATTACCTAGATCCGTATAACGGGTCGGACTGAAATTAAAAAGGTAAGCTTGGGTTACCTATAACAAAATATACACATAGTCAAAGACTGATCACAGGTATTGGGTTGAGGTTTGTGGTGTTTCGGATGATAACGCCCAGATGGTTCACCGTACTAAACCACGTGTTTTCCTAAAATCGGTGCCAGACGAAATGCAATTGGTGTGTGCGTGTTTTTTTTTCTTAAAAAAAGGAAATATACACAAAAGGAAATCTAAAAAAATAAATAAATTTTGGGTTTTATTACTTACCTCTTTTGGTAGGCAATTCCACAATAAATGTAGAAAATTACCTGCACAATAAAAACAAGAAAAATACTCAAGTAAAACTAAAGAAATAAAATAAGATAAAATTTAATTAAACTAAAAACACTAAAAATAATAAAAAAAAATCTAAAACCTAACCTAAAGGCAAGTTCGCGTCGGCGGAGCCAAAAACTTGATGGAGTTTTAAAGTGTGGTAAGAAGGGATTTGTTACTCGGACTTTAAAAAGATTTGGTTCTAGATTAATTAAGGAAATACTAGAGAAATACTAATTGTAATGTCCAAAGAGAGGGAGAACTAGGGTGTCGGATTCCACTACTTTTGATGTTTGTAAATTCAATAATTAATTTCTCTAATTTACTCTCAAAACTACTCAAGGAAATTTCGAACCCAATCTCATGCCTCAGAGGATAAATCGTTGAAACTCTTTTTTTTTATGACTTTCGTCGTTATTCTAAAGCCTATTTTTCCTTCACTTATAAAATATCGGTAGATTAAAACAACCCAAAACAGTTATTCCGAAGCATATAAAGAAGAGAAAGATTCTAATCAATTAAAGAAAATAAATACTAAAAATTACACAACAAAAAATAGTTTCCTCCTCAACCCTAGAAATTAATTTAGATACTCATACAAAGAAAAATGGAAAAACTTTGATTATTCATTATATTCGAAAAGAGTATAAATAGCTTACAATGATTTCCAGCCACTACGTAGTTGAAACAGTTCAACATCAAAAGACCTATTGCAACTAAAAGGATCTATATAGCATTTCCGTGGTTACTAAACGAAAACTTTTGCGACTGTTACAGATAGGATATGTTCTTCGAGTTCTTCTTCACGGCAGCAGCAACAGAGTTTTTACAAACTCTGATTTGGTGATTTCTATCTCTCTACTTTCTCCCAGACTTTCCGTCCACGCTCTGGTATCTCAGAAGGCCTTTATATACTCAACAGGTTCAAGAAATCTTTGTAATAACTACCGAAATTTTTTCTTTACTCGCTGCAGATACGTGAATATTTTCTTTCCAATTATATATATATATATATATATTTCTTTTTTAAACGAATTTTGATTTGGATAAAGTGTATTACATTAAGTAGTTGGAATCGTAATAAGCTAATCTCCAACGACATACTACTACATTAATTGAACAGGTTGTTGTGGTAGCCTACCAGCGAGCCTCATGGGTAACCTATCCAAGGAAGCCGAAGCGGATAGGGGGGGCTGAGATTGTGTCACAAGGGGTTCAAGACAACACTACATTCCATGTTAATTACTGCAATATTACGCCATTGGGGGCTTGAACCTGGGACCTCCTGGAGCGCATGAAACTTTGGGAAACGGGGATGACCAGCTGAGCTAGGTGTCCGTTTAATTTTCCTTCTTTAACTCCTACACGCTCCAAAAAAATTTACAACACGACAGAGACTCATGCTAGCCTCCATTTGACATGGGAAAGAGAGAAATAAACCCGTGAAAACCCAATGTACTCTGTTTAGCTTCAATACACGTAACCAACTAATTTCTTCGAAACCAAATCACATAGCACTCCTGTCTTGACTTAACAGCCCTAAATAAACCCACGTTCGACTTTGAATCTCTCTCAACCTATCCCAAGATCCATACAGAACTTCTCGGATCCAAATAAACACGAGAATGAAGTTTTCTTCAAATCGGATAATCCATCCCAACTGGATCGAATCTAACCACTACATTATTCCTATTTAGCTCATATCAGTTATCCCCAGCGATTTCAGCCATTGAATCTCTCTCAAACAGCTTCAAATCTCGAACCTTAATTTTTGCCGAAATTGGTTTACTTCAAATCCACGACGCTAGACAATTCCAATAGAAACGGAACCCATTACCAAT
Organism: Papaver somniferum; assembly: GCF_003573695.1. NCBI lineage: Eukaryota > Viridiplantae > Streptophyta > Magnoliopsida > Ranunculales > Papaveraceae > Papaver > Papaver somniferum. The sequence continues at coordinate 30,311,383 of NC_039368.1, forward strand.
CCTGTTAGGTTAATTAGAGCAAAAAAAAAAAAAAAAAAAAAAAAAAAAAAAAAAAAAAAAAAAACCTAGGGTTTGGCCGGACTAGCTCAGGTTTTTTATCTCCTCTTTCTTTTTTACGTTATTTGTGTTAAGATTTGGCGTCAATCTATGGCGACGAATCAATCAGTTCCACCCAATTTGGACATTCAATCAAATCGGCAACGCCATGATCGTGCTCAAAAGAAGAATTACAATAGGAATCGATCACGTTCAAGGACAAGATTAGCATATGTTCCAAAAACAGGAAATCCTAACAATCGTGCGGAGGGTTCCAAAGATGGGAATCGTTCGTATGCAAATATAGTTAAGAAGAGATCACATGTTATGTCCAATATATATGCAGATTCTTTATCACATCCTCCAGTTCGTGCTTCTACATGGGAGATTGTAATCATAATTCCAAAAGATGTTATTCAGTGTTCAAAGGAAATATGGAAATTTAGCATTGTAGGTCGTTTCGATTTTAAAACCCTAGGCGCTAAGTTTGAAGATGTTAAGCGTATTTTATGCGATCAATGGAAACTAACAGGTCAAGTGCAGTTTATTACATGGGTGAAAGGTTATTTTGTCATCAAATTGAGAAACGAAATTGATCGTAAAAGAATTAGATATGAAGGTCCTTGGAAAGTGAAAGAGCAACAACTAAAGATGCTACCATGGACACCTATGTTTAATCATGAATCAGAAAAGAACACTAGGGAAACAGTTTGGGTACGCTTTCCTTATCTTCACTTTGAGTATTAGGAGGAGGAAATTTTATTTAGAATATCTCGTGGCCTTGGAAATCCTGTAGTTGTTGATCCGAGAACCCTTAGAGTTGAATATGGCTATTTTGCTGCGATTCTTGTTGATATAGATTTTTCAAAACCTTTGCCAAAGCTTGTTATTGATGATGAAGATTGTCCGGAGGGTTTTCGTCTTGATTATGAAATCTTAAATAAGCCAGAATTTTGTGATCACTGTAAATCAGTTGGACACACTTTCTCCCAATGCAGAACGGCTAAGTATAAAGATTTGGAGAAGTTGCATGATGCTGAGGAGGATCCAGTGAAGCGTGCGGCCCTTAAGGCTGAGATGGATGAATTGAAAGATTATTGGAAGAAATAAAAATTTGTCAAGCCAAAAGATCCCCCACCACCACCTCCACCAAATAATGGAGGAGATCAATCTGAAAAAGAACAACATGTTGATCCCAAGGGTACGAATAATGATTTATGTACTGGTGGAGTAAAACCTACTGGGACTCATATACATTTTTCTAGTCCATCTTCTAGTGTTTTTGGTGATGACAGTATTGCGGATAGTTCGCATGCCTTGCCTGAATCCGCTAGTACTAATCTAGCAGCCGGTTCAGTGCCTTTGCTTGAAATTCAAGATGTTGCTGCTACAATTTCTTTGGACCTTGAAAAGGAAGAGGAAGATCTCTACAAAGTTTATGATGAACAAAAAAAAAATAGCTGATGACATGGCTAAGGCTGTAGATCTTTCTAAAATTGAACAGGATGCACTCTTGGATAAATTGCAGAATACAAAAAACTGCTTATGGCAAAGAAGAAGCAAGAGGAAGAGAAGCGTCGCCAAGAAGAAGCGAGAACTCTGAACTTGGAGAAAAAATAACAAGAAGATATTAATATTTCCCAGCAAGTTGCACCTCAGGCGCAACAAGTACAAGATTCACATTTGGTTACAAATGTTACGGGTGAATTGCAAACTAACTTTGTTTTGGAGCAAATCAATGATGGTTTTAGTTCCCCAACTAGAACGGCTAGAAGAAAATCGCCAGCTAGAACTGAAGAAGTTCTTGAGACTTCTAATATGTTTGAAACTGGTATTGAATATAGTGAATAGGAAGAGGAAAACATTGAAGTTGATGCCTTGCCTATTAAGGAAAACCCCCCAGATACCTTGCAATATGCGAGTACTAGAAATGTAGAAACTGAAGCTGAAAGTTTGAAATGGAGTGCTGCTAAAGATGAAGAAGAAATACTTAAACGAAAGTTATCTGAAAAGAATAAGTTGGATAATTTGGCTAAGAAGGGCGCTTCTAAAACAGCGCCAAAAAAGAAAATCAAACCTGGTGCAAAACCAGTTGAGGAAGAAGGCCAAGTTGTTAGAAGGGGTAGAAGTCAGACGCGCATAGAAGATGATAAAGGTTCGGCAACCCCTTCAAGGAAAGTGGTTAAATAATGCGTGTCTTTTATTGGAATGCTCAAGGCTTGGCTAAAGATGGTGCAAGGGCCAAGTTGACTGAGCTTTTTTTCTTGCACAAACCTGACGTAATTTGCATTGCAGAGCCTCATGTTTTCTGCACTACATGTTTTGTTAGGTCGCTAAAATTGGTTTATTTTTGTGAAGATGTTATTACAAATGAGGTTGATGGTGAAAAAGGTAATATTTGGATTTTATGGAGGAATGTTCTGTTGAGGCCGGATATTTTATCTTCTTCAAAGCAAGCAATTACTGTGAATTTTACGGGGGATTTCATCACGGATGTTCATGCTTCTTATGATACGGTGGCAAGGAAAAGATTTTGGCGTAAATTGGGTTTAGGCTTTATATTTATTCCTTGGTTGGTGTTGGGGGATTTTAATTGAGTTTTACGCTTGGAGGAAAAGAAGGGTGGAAGGCCAATCAAAGAAGTTTATATGAATAAGTTTCGTAGCTGGATTTCTGAAAATGGCTTGGTTGAGACCGATGCTATTGGAAAAAAAATATACTTGGTCTAATTGTAGAAATGGAGCTCAAAGAATTGTTTCTAAACATGATAAAGCGGTTGTTAACGATGCTTGGTGCTATAAGTATGCTAATTGGAGATGTAAGGCCTTGCCAAGGGTTTGCTCGGATCACTCTCCTTTTTTTGGGTTTGCTTTTGAGAATCCAAGGCCGTCAAGAGTTCCTTTTAGAATTCAGAAGATGTGGCTTTCTCATCCAGGTTTTATGCAGCTGGCTGAGGAGAACTGGAATTTGGATCTTCATGGTGCGCCCCCTTATGTTTTTACTTCCAAGCTAAAGAGATTAACGAAGGTGCTGAAGATTTTGAATAGAACTATTTTTGGATACGTGCAATTTCGATTGAAGCAGGCTGAACTGAAACTTGAAACTGAGAATGATCTTCTTGATTATGACCCGGCTGATGAGTTTCAATTCCTAAAGGTTGCGGATGCTAAAAAGGCTGTTGAGGATGCGAGAACGGAGTTGGCAGTTATGCTTAAAATGAAGTCGAGAGTAACTTGGTTGGAGGATGGTGATCAAAATACTCGTTTCTTTTATAATAGCATATGTATGAGGCGAAGTCAAAATACCATCTCAGAACTTAAGGTTTCTACTGACACTACTTTGTTTTTGCAGGATGAGATAAAGGATTTCATTGTTAATCATTATCAGTACAAATTCAATGGTGGTGACGTCAATATTGATCCAGCTTTGTTTGATATTGAACATGAGAGTATTTCAGTTGCTGAAAGCGCTTTCATGGATGTTATTCCGTCTTTGGAGGAAGTTAGAGTGGCAGTTTTTGACTTAGGAGCGGATTATGCGCCTGGCCCAGATGGCTTCACAGGTTGTTTCTATAGACAGTGTTGGGACATTATTTCTAAAGATCTTTTTAATGCCATTGCAAACTTTTGGTCTATGCGTAAAATTCCAAATGGCATTAACTCTAGTTTTATTGTTCTTATTCCAAAAAATAACAAATCTGATGCTATTAAAGATTATAGTCCAATTGGCTTGAGTAATTTTTTCTTCAAGATCATTACTAAGATTATGGCTACCAGGCTTGGTACTGTGCTAAATAAGCTGATCTCTGAAAAGCAAGTGGCATTTATGAAGGGTAGAAATATACATGAGAATATAGCTTTGGCGTCTGAATTGATCAATGAGATCAATAGGAAAGGAAACATGGTAATGTTGGTCTCAAACTGGATATTGCTCAAGATATTGATATGGTTAGTTGGGAGTTCATAGTCGAAGTTTTTCGTCAATATGGCTTTTCTGATTCTTGGTGCAACTGGGTTCTTAATATCCTTAGCTCAGCTCGTATTTCTGTCATGATTAATGGCTTCCCTGAAGGTTATTTTAGTATTACTAGAGGTTTGCATCAATGTGATCCTATTTCCACTTTGATATTTGTTCTTATTGAAGATGTTTTAAATCGCAATCTTTCCAAGTTGTTTCAAAATCGTAGTATGAATGTTATGGTTAGTAAAAAAGCTGTGGCGTCTACACACCTGATTTTTGCGGAAGATATCCTTATTTTCTGCAGAGGTAATCTTCATAGTTTGCAGAAGAATATGCTATTTTTGTATCAACATGCGTGTGGCCAGTGCGTAAACTATGCAAATAGCAAGTTTTATTATGGAGGTGGTAGAATTTCTCGTGCTATTGCTATGTCTAATTATTTGGGTATGGAGAGAGCTCTTTTTCCGGATAAATACTTAGGAGTTCAATTGAAGCCTCGTATTGTTCGCCATATTCATGTTCGCCAAGTTGTTGAAAAGATTATGGACAAGTTGGCTGGCTAGAAAGGTAAGCTTTTATCCTTTCAGGCGAGACTTGTGCTAATTAAGTCGGTGATTTCTAGCTATGTTATTCATTCCATGGTTGTTTACAAGTGGCCATGCATGGTTATCAAGCAAGTATAAAGGGCCATTAGAAATTTTCTTTGGTCTGGTGATGCGGAGAAACGTAAAATTTTACGGTTCTATATGATGATATGTGTCTCTCTAAGCGTGAAGGTGGCCTTGGCATTAAGAAGTTGAATGATGTTAATAAGGCCATGCTGATGAAGTTGTGGATTTCTATTCGGGATTCAAACAAGATTTGGGCGAGATTTTTGAGGTCCAAGTACTTCAAGATAAATGGAAACTTGATTGGTTATAAACTGGGTTCTTCGTTTTTTCCAGGGATCCTCTTGGTTTACAATTTTGTGCAGAAACATACACGCTCTATTATAGGTAATGGTGCAAATACTTCCTTATTTTTTGACAATTGGTGTGGTGATTTTTCGATTGCGCAAACACTTGGAATCACTTCCAAAGGCCCTGATGACTTTATGGCTAAGGTAAGTGATATTATTGTTGATGGTGCTTGGAACATTCCTCAGAGAACAAGAGATTTGATGTTACGTTGCAATATTGGTGTTGATAACTTGCCTATTATTCCTGGTGGTGAAGATTATAAAATTTGGGATTTAGATAGCAAAGGTGTTTTTCAGTCAAATCTGCTAAGGCTGCTCTTAAAGCGCCCACGGAGATTGTGCCTACTGCGGCTCTTTTCACTAGGCAGGTTGTGCACCCTACTTTAAGTGTACAATACTGGAAGATTTGGGCGAAGCAATGTTGTGCTAGTGAAGATAATATTATTAAAAATACGAGCAGGAGCATGCCTACTATGTGCCGCTTGTGCAGGAAAAGTTGCGAAACTATTAGCCACATCACTTGGCATTGCAGAGTTGCTAGGAGGATTTGGGCTTGGGCGGATGGAATTTTTATCTGTGTACTAATGAAGATCTGGTGGATTAGTACAAGGATTCAAAGGGTCGCAGCAGAATGATAAAGTATCTTTGGTTAGTTGCAAACCTTGCAATTACCACGGAATTATGGAAGATGTACAATAAGGCTTATTTTGAGGATATGAAAGTTCAATGGCTTGGATTTAAAGGGAGAGTTTACCAGGTAATTCGTGATAACTCAATTAGAATGAAGGGCTAGATGTATAATAATTTAGAAGAGTTGCGCATTTTGAATTATTTCAAAGTGCGGCATAGATCATGCAAAACGTCTACCCCGATTGAGGTTAGTTGGTCTCCTCCTAATCATGATGAAATTATGATCTGTTGTGATGGTGCATCTTTCGGAAATCAAGGCCAAGCTGGTTCTGGTGTTATTTTTCGTGATGCCAACTCAGAAGTGCTCATCGCTCTTTGTGTTGGTCTTGGCTGGCAAACCAACTATTATGCGGAAGTTTTTGCGATCATTTATGGTGCGATGTTAACCAAGAGATTGAATTTGCGGAATATATGCATTCGTTCAGATTCGATGAGTTGCATCCAAGCTTTTCAAAAAGGTGAGCTGCCTTGGCAGCTGGTGCAGAAGTGGAAAATGGCGAAATATTTCTACAACAATATTTGTTATATTCATAGCTATTGGAAAGCTAATTTTTCAGCCGATGCCTCGGCTAAGCAAGCATGTTTGCTGGCTGAGGATATTTTTGAGTTTTATGAGGGTAGGCCAGGTTTTATTCCGTCTGTGGAATGGCCTGGAAAGGTTTATTATCATTTCAAATAGGTTTTCTTGTGAATGGCCTCACGGCTAGTCACTAGGAATGCCTAGTCCCTGTACAATTTTCGCTTTTTAATTTTATTTGACCGAGAAAAAAAAAGGTTAATTGGAGCAAACCCATTTAATTTCAACCCTTTAGTCTCCATAAAACACGCCTAATTTCCGAACCCTAATTATGTTGTTTTTCGCCAATTTTTCCCGTCAAAAACAGGATTCAAAAGCTTGAAGATGAAGTGCCCCTATCCAGTCCGAGGGTGCCTTTAGAAATTGGGGGTACATTTAGCAAATCATGGGGGTGCGAATAGCAATTTTATGGGGTATAAAGAGTAATTTGGGATGTATACAGTGAAAAACTCCTGGGTGCCTTTAACAACTCATCCGGGACATTTCTGGGGTGCCCTTATCCAAAGTTGAGGTGCCTTTAGTACTTTTCTGAGGACCAAAAACCACTTTTCGAGCCGATTTCTCCAAAAGAACTTATTTCCTTGAAAAGACTTAAAACAAGTTTATTAGTAATACAATGAACCCACCAAGCGTTGGTATGTCAAGTTTGGTTGTCATATTTTAGTGAATCAAAACTCATTTAAAGAGTCGCTTGATTATGTACTAGAGTCAACTTCGTATAGGTTAGCTTGAAAGTATTAGGATATTAGACATTACAAGTATTGTGAAGACTTGAAGAAGTGAAGAAGCAAGGAGCTACAACGACAACATCATCCTTCCACTTGAGGTTAGTGATATTTGACTTGAACTGTTTCATTCCCTAACGTATCTTTAAGTCGTGCATATTGAAAAAAAAACTGCGAAGCATGATTGAACTCTAGATAGACATAGTATTAAGGAATACAATACGAGGTTTATTGCTTTACCATTAAACTTTGTAGATAAGACATTGACATAATCGTTTAAATGTTATTGTGATTATGTATGGGTATGAGGTGAGGATTTCATCCCAGGAAACAATGTTTTACATGTGTTTTAAGAAAGTAAATTCCTGAACTTGTTTTGTGAATCGAAAAGGAAATCGCCAGGCATTATTGGTATTGTTATTCACTGCATATCTTGTGAACAACCAATATGTGTGATTAGTATAACCGCCCATGACTTGTTTGTGTACTTGGTAAAACTATTCACAAAGGTCTGACTTTTATTAGTGAAACCGATCTTAATTAATCACCTGAGATGGTATGATCGAGTTTGTGATTTGTGTATGACCAGCTCTGGGTAAAGGGAACTGATCCTAGTAAGAGGTGCAACACATCACAAAGGGGTATCGATCCTTGTATGAGGTGCATCAAGTTTATAGCAGAAAAGGGAACCGATCCTATGGACATGTGCAACAGGTTTTTAGGAAAATGGGAACCGATCCTATAAACATGTGCAACACATTCAAGTTAGATACCATATATATGTGGGGAACCGATCCTAGTACCAAGTCAACCGAATTTTGGGAAGCTAGTGTGAATATGCACAGTACTCACATGGAGGTAGAATCGAAAATTGTTTTGGTAGAACCATGAAACCCATGATTTGTGATTGAGTGTTCTTGATCAATCACATAGTTCTTGAAAGTCAGATGAACCAATTCTAAACTTGTTTCGAAGTGTGGCAAATCGGTTTCGAGGTTGTAAGTATGAAAGAGGACTTACAAAGTAAGGATGTCGACATTCTTTGAACACGTGCAATACATATTAATCTTTAATTGTTCAAAGTTATTCCTTAATATCTAAAGGAAGAAAATCCCAGGATCGAAACATAAATAAGTTAGGAATCTTTTATTTAAGTTTTTTAATTTTATTTTAGGAAAATGAGAATTAGTAATGTGCAATTACTAGTTAGAGATTTTCCAAAGAGATTTTCGGTCAATATTTTGGACAGAGCATTTCCAGGAATTGTGGAAACCAAATCTGAGCTTTAATGAATATATTGAGAATATTTTCGTTCTTGGAAATTCTTTGGTATCCAAACTTCTTTGTCTATAAATATGAAAGTTTAAATTTCGAGCAAACTAATCCTTCGTGACAGCAAAATTCCTCGGTTGTGTTGTTACTGGTGAAGCCGCCTATTCGGAGAGGAGAGTAACCTAATTAGGAGAAATCTCTTACAGCCGCTCAGTTTAAAGTCTTCTTTGGGATTGAGAAGCTCTATTAGTACCGTTGGTGGAAAACTAGATAATTGTGGTTTATCTTTTGTTTTCGATCGATTTGATTGACTAATGGTGGTTGAACTTTGATTGCACCTAGCTTGTTTTTGCTTGAGAATCTTCTCTTTTGATATAATATTCACTCAAACTAGATCGAAGTTTTGACAGGGATCTTTAGACTGTTTGTATATCTAAAGATGTCTTGTGATAATCCATTGTTAATAGACTCCGTTCTGTCCGTAATTGATCACAAGAGATTCAAGTTGTTGTGTGCAGGTGTTTATTGAAGATCTAAGAAGATTTGAAGACAAAGAAGATATTGAAGATTTCTGATTTGGGGTTCATAATCTTTGGTGTGCACAATACTTGTTTCGGTATAGAGGATCCAACTATAATTGATTTATCCTTATGGTAGATTAGATTGATTAGTCGTGTAGATCGGAATCAATACAATTCTGTGTGATTAAGAGTGTTGATCGCAAAATCTTAATGATTACTTTGGTAATTGAACATAATATAGATCTAAGGACCTGACGAAGGAGTTTATGTTAAGATAAACAGAAGAGCCTTTGTCCGACTCATATCACTTGGTTGAAGAGAGTTGATATCAAACAGATTTCTTGTTCCTTTACTGTTTAGAATACAAACCAAAGGAATTTATCCAAGTACGTGACTTATTTATAAGTTGGAGGCGTGGGAATACAGACGAAACTAGGCGAACTATAGGTTTAGTTGCTTGGTCTCAACTATACGAAGTTGGTGTAATTTTGTGTAGTGGCTTAATCCTGAGAGTATCTAATTCTGGACTAGGTCCCGGGATTTTTCTGCATTTGCGCTTTTCCTTGTTAACAAAATCTTGCTGTGTCATTTACTTTTATTTTCCGCATTATAATTAAAGTAAATCACACAAACGTTAATTCCTATTTACTTGATAAGTGAATCCTATTGTTTTTGGTTAAGTCCGAACCTTTTTATCAAGTAAAAAAACTTCGTTGTTGTATTGTCTCGATCTTGTATCCATAGACGATCACACGAAGTGTGAACCGATTAGTTGTATTGTCTCGACTCAGTCCATAGACAATCACTTTCGGGGAAATGACTTATAGGTAGGAAAAGTTTTAGCTTGAGGTATATTTGCGTACCCTCGCCTTTTCAATTGGTATCAAAGCAGGCAAACACGAAAAGATCTAACATTCTGCATTTGGTGTTGTCCAACCTATAAGAAATTGAATCCATGACTGATTCAGTTAACGTCATGCAAGAGTATGTATACTCAAATGTTGAAGATGTTACTACTGTGTTGACTCATGATCCAGGAGTTGCGAAAACATCTAAGTCTATCTCTGATGAAAGAGAAGATGTTGATAAAGAGTTGGTAAAACTCCTAAAGCCTATAAAATCTTTGTCTTCTAAAATGCTTATATTAAAGACACAGTCAAATCTTCTTAAACATGAGATCAGAGATAAAGACATTCAACTGAATTGTCTAGCCAAAGAGAATATGGATCTCACTGTCAAACTAGAAGCTCTAGGTAAATCTCTTGCATTAGATAAAGAGACACGTCCTATGATTCTGACTAATGATGATGTTGTGATTTCTTCTGATAATGAGGAAACTAAAATTCCTTGCTCGACTTTTACAGACTGTGATAAAACCGGTTTAATCACATCTGAAACAGATCAAGATGATGGTAGTTTTCCTAACTACATCAAGTTATAAGAGGATGAGAAACCAGCTTCTAGATCTAATGATGATCAAACGAAATCTTATCCAAAGGAAAATTTGAACCGATTCCGTGATGGTGATCTTAAGGAATACAATTTTCAGTCACTTGACAGGAAACTTATACTTCTTTAACATACGGTGGTAAAATTTTTGAAGGAAGTTTCTTGTCTTAAAAAACTGAAAGATCATTCCTCAGTAGAAAGACAGATTATACCACTACCCGATAGGATCAACTCAAAAGAGTCAGAGGGAAGAGTTGATAATCTGTTTTGAAAAAAGGTTCCTCCTCACCTATATCGAAACAATTCTAGTTTTGATGAAGAACGACTCCAGAAGAAAGGGAAAGAGAGAATCTCTGCCAAAAGAAACAATTAGGAATTTCCGATAATTGTTTCATATAATCACACTGATATGAATCATAAGGAAGTCCTCGGAATGAGAAAATCATATGAAAATCCCATTTAAAGAATTATGAGAGATTTATCTATCTCCGAAAATTCTCGCGTCAGTACAGTTTCTCCTCGTGATCATATCTCTGAATTTAGAAAAGATCATCATCTTAGGAGAAATTATTTTGGGCAGAAATTCCCGAAGAGAAACATGAACTATGTTTCTGACAATCACTGTAAGCTAGAAAAAGCTTACTCTGATGCAACTTAGTTATATCAAAATTGCGCTTTCTCATCCTTTTTCATGCTCTTATTCATGGATGGGAAAGGCACAATAAAACAGGAGCACATTTGTTTTGTGTATTTGTTTATTAGAAAAATCTGTCACACTTTATGGATAGCTGCTGTTAGAGCACTGCTCGGTCGAACTCGCATGCGTTGCTATCTCAAGCATGTTTGTCAAATTTAGTTGTCAAAACTATATGTCTTGATTTCTAGACTACTTATAGCTAAGTATCGGTTTAGGACAGATTAGTGTAGTTGAGCTCCATACTCCATGGCAATCATCTTACAAAGACGAATAACTACTCAAGGAACCAGTGGAACTTCATCCGACTAAAAGGTATGTGCAGACTTGAACTTATCTATCACTCAAAAGTCTATCTCTCTATCTCCTACTCTTGAAACAAAGTCGTATAAGTATGATAGGTTTCATACATACACATTTGATATTTCGAGCCGAGTTTACTCGCCTATCTTTTTCTCGAAATACGTATTGGTAAGCTTTCGCTTTAACCACTTTTCATCTTTATCAGTGACGAAAGTCATGATGACGTTTCAATCTTGAAAATATCTTTGATGAAGATATTTGTGAATAACTACTGTTATAACATTATAGAAGAATGTTTCAATGATTGAAATGTAGAGTTGAGATTATGTAACCAACTACGGACATAAGCATATATAGTGTGTTCGCACATTAGTGTATAAATCCATGTGCCGGAAACCAATTGTGTGCACTTGTGCATGCGACATTGGTAAAGGAGACAGATTGGGTATGCGTATTGGCGGAAGTTTTCTAACCGAAAATTTCTGCCGGAGTTTGTAGTTTACAAACCGAAAAACCAATCACCTTAGGTACGCGTACTCACGGTAGTTCTCGAACCGAAAATTTTTGCTTAGTTTCCCAACTCAAATCTGGTAGCTAAGGTACACGTACCCGTACGCGTTCCCAAGCTGGTTATTTCTCAAATCGGAAGTTTATGAACTTAAAACAATAAATCAATAAGGAATGCAATCTTTTCAAACCGTGGATATATTGTTCATGAATTGATTCAAGTGAACAACTCTTCAACTAGTTCTTTTAAAGTCATTTGAACTAGTTGTGAAGAAGATGAATATGGTTGATATGAAAATACTCATATGTATAATCTCAGTTAACTATTTGTGAACCAACCAAGTGTACACGTTTAGGTACGGTTACTCAAAACTAAATGAAACACATTTCATTTATGTATGACAAGCTAAGTTTCAATCTAACGGTTGAAAGATATTAGCTTGGAGAAATCAGGTTTTTCATCTGACGGTGAATATTGAATGCTTTGTTACCAAGGTAACTTAGATTGCAAACCCTGATTTGAAAACTATATAAAGGATACATCCAGCAACTGGAAAAACTAACCCTCACACCTCCTGTGTGATACTAGTTGGTTTTGCTAGAGTCGATTCTCCTTTAACCTTAGGTTTCTTCCCGAGACCCTGTTGGTTAACGACTGAAAGACTTCATTGGGATTGTGAAGCCAGACGAAACTATTTCTCTTGTAGTTGAGCGATCTGATCTTGCCATTTTCTGTCGTACGAGTTAAATTGAATAATTGGCTTGAGATTTATCTCCGATAGGGCAAGATAAAAAGAAATTACAAACATCTTTGTCTCATCGTTTGTGGTTCCGCAAAATCTTGTTTCGTTGCCATACGATTAAGATTTTTGTGAGGTGATTGATATTTCTAGGCTGTTCTTCGGGAATATAAGTTCGGATTATCAATTGGTTCATGTTCACCTTGATTTATCAAAAGATGGAACAAAACTCTTAGGTTTATCTGTGGGAGACAGATTTACCTATCATAGACTTTTCTGTGTGATACAAATTTGTTTATTAAAGTCTTCGACTTTGGATCGTAGCAACTCTTGGTTGTGGGTGAGATCAGCTAAGGGAATCAAGTGCGTAGTATCATGTTGGGATCAGAGACGTAAGGAGCGCAACTACACCTTGAATCAGTGTGATATTGATTAGGATTCAACTACAGTCCGGACCGCAATTAGTTTTTAGTAGGCTAGTGTATGTAGCGGCTTAATAGAGTGTGGTGTTCAATCTGGACTAGGTTTCGGGTTTTTTTTGCTTTTTCGATTCCTCGTTAACAAAATTCTAGTGTCTGTGTTATTTTTATTCCGCATTATGTTTTGTTATATAATTGAAATATCACAGGTTGTGCGTTAAGATCAATCAATTAGAATATCCAACCTTTTTTTGTTGATTTAAATTGATTGACGCTTGGATATTGGTCTTTGTTACCATCCAAGTTATCATCCTAGTATTAGATAAAGACTCGCAGATTTCTATTTGCTTGAGTAAAGATCAAATCAAGTGAGAGAGATATTAACTCCTCGATATACTTTTCTCTAGATTGAGTCTGACTGTCTAGTTGATTCTCTAGAAAGTATATTGGAGTTAGTCCATACAGATTGCTAATCGAAATATTGGGTGTGGTTGTTAGACCCCCCGCTTTTTCAATTGGTATCAGAGCAGACAAACACGTTTAAGACCTCAAAAGTCTGTGTTTGTAGCGATATGACTCTATGGACAGAGGTGCTATCTCTATTAACGTACCACCAGTCTTCGATGGCTCAAATTACTTATGGTGGAAAATTTCTATGCGAGCTTTTCTTCAATCGCGTGATTTTTAATCATGGGTATATGTTGTTAATGGCTATGATGCTCCCGTTGTTACAATAGGTAAAGTTAATGTTCCAAAAAATATTGGTGAATACGATGCTGCTGGGATACTTGCTGCAAAGCAAAATTTTGACGGTTTGAATTCCATCATACATGCCATTACCCCAAATCTTCAGCACCATGTGTGAAACTGCACTAGGTCTAAAGATGCGTGGGATATCTTAGAAACCCTGTTCGAAGGAAATACCAGTGAAAAGGAAGCCAGGATTCAAAACCTAAATTCCGATTGGGAAAACCTTCGTATGGCATATGAAGATTCATTTGATGAGTTTAATCACAAAGTGTCTGAAATTGTTCATACATCTTTTGCATTGGGTAAGACTATTCCTGAAAAGGACATTGTGATGAAAATTCTCAGATCGCTGCCATCTAGATACGATTCTAAGAAGCATGCCATCGTTGAGGGAAATAACCTGGATAATCTCTCCAGAAATACGCTGGTTTGGAAGCTTAAGATATTTGATCACGAACACTCATCCAAATCCAAGGATGTTGCATTCAAAGCACTGAAAGACACAAAATTACTTGATAAAAGTAAAAATGTGTACATCTCTGAAGATGATCACTCTGAGACTGATTCATCAGATGAAGATCTTGACAAATCGGTATCTATGATCACAAGACAGTTTAGGGATCTTCTGTTGAAGAGAAGGAAACGGTTCTCCAGAGATAAGCCAAAAGCATCAGTCAAACCTCATAATCGTATTCCTCCTAAAAACAGGGACACAGATGAAACTGATGACGAGGATATGCCTCAGTGCTTTAAGTGTAAAGGGTTTGGTCATTTTGCAAACGAGTGTCCAAATCGTAGAAAATACACTAGAACAAAGGTCTTGCTGTAACAGTTGATGAGATGTCTGACAATTATGATTCTGATGAAGACAAGAAATTAAGTGTTGTTCTTCTACGTGAAAACATTGATTTTGATAAGTGTAGCAATACGTATATCAATCTTGATGGATTTGTAGAAGAAAATCCAATGAATATGGAAGAATCAATTGACCCTTCTTTTGGAAACTCTATGTTTAATGCTTTAGGATCTACTTTGTGCCTAGCAGCTTGCACTTCACAGGCGCCTGAATCATCTTATGCGTTGACATGCTCCTATTGTTCTCTCAAGGTTCATGAGCTTTCAAAGTGTTTCAAATACAAACACAAGATGAGATATGTCAACAAGCTTCAATGAGAAGCGGATCGGTTTGCTACCAAGCTTAAATTAGCGGAGAAAACAGCTGAGGTATGTAAGATCTTATCTTTATCGAAGAAATTAGTTTCCAATGATATATTTAGACCATTATAGAAGAAAACATGGTCTAAACATAAGGGAATGGAGAGTTCCGTGAATTCCAACCAAAAGGGTCATGGTGGACAGATTATTGTTCACCACAGCACAACTTGATCGTGTTGTTCCGTGCATCTTGTCTCAGATGCCTGTTCAAAAAAGAGACAAGATCTTGCACACCTCAGGCTTTAATTTTATTTATTTATTTATTTATTTTTGCTTTGTATTGTTTGGTTTTAGGAATTCCTCCATATTACTGTTGATATTGGAAAGGACCGTTTTGCCAAAAGAAGAGGGTTATTATCGACTATTCTACTCTTTAAAGGGTTGTGAGTTGGACGTGTACGAACCTGTTTAAAGGATTCGAAAGCCTACATTCCTTTTTTCCTTCTCTGATATTTTTTATATCTCAAGACTGCCTGTTGATATTGTGAATTCCTCTCACAAAACCGGTTGCATAAGGGTACTCCAAGCATCATGTCTTCTGATGGAAAGATATCAATATGATTGTTAAGCCATCAATCACCAACGAAAAAGAGAAATCTCCTTTATCTCCAACTTTGAAAAGAAAAAGAAGGAATGTGAAGAAGCCAAGAGCAGTTCCTATTAATTCTCAGAAGTTTTCTGATGTTCTTGATGAGTTGAAGCTGGCAAGAAAAGAGATTCAACAAATAAAAGGCTTGTGTTTTAAGATCGTTAGAAATTCAGAAGGCCCTGGTTCGACATCATCAGCCGAGACGGTTTGTTGGTATTGACTCCTTCCTCCATGAACCATATGTTCCAATGGCTATTGACGACAAGGAGTTCGGGGACGATAAGGAATTTTTCAAAGATCTTAATGTCTAGTGAAACTTCTTAAGAGAATTTTATTCTTGTTTTTGTTTAAGAAGATAACTAGGGCTTAGCATAGCCATTATTGTGAGTACACATAGTTATGTCCAATATTTCATACTGCAATGATTTTAGATTTATTTATTAAAATTCTAAAGTAATTTGGAAGATGATGTTTGCAGTATTAATCTTTATGGTTTTATATATTGCAATCTGTTATGGGATATGTGTGTTTGCGTCTGTTCGTGGGTGAAAATTGATTCTGTTGTTTTTGGTAATTTGGGGTGTGTTGATGAGAAACGAGTTCAAAACCTGAACAAATGCACTGCACGGGAGTGCTTTTAGATTCGAGAGATCAATCTGTAAGACTCTGGCCTAAACCATGAAATGGCCGTTCCAGATTCAATTCGGTCACAAACTGAATGAGAATGGTTGATCTTAGGGAGGGAAGCGAAGAAGGTATTGAGATTTTAAAGGTGTTGATTATTTACTACTTGTATCAGAATGATGAACTGGCTTGCAAAACATAAGCTATCAGTTCTGGGTGTTTTCTGAATACTGTGTTAACAACACTTGTCTTCTGTGTTATTTTGGAAATAGGTGAAGTACCTATTTATACAAGTCATTGAGCACAACCCTCATCTCGTTGGAAGTGGAGGATATGAAGTGATGGAGTAGTGGGGTCGTGTATGGATAGTGATTGTCACACGATCACATCTTTGCCCACTTCCCTCATCACTGTTAACCGTCCACCTTTTCCTGACACGTTCTCGTAATGGCGCGTTGCACGCTACATGTTGTAGACCTACAGACCAATACCCCAGTAAGTATCCCCCAGTTTGTGACATGTTTGATGTCTCGAATGAGCGGATCAAGTCGTGGGACCCACCGCAGAAAATAGCATACGGTGCTATTAAGTTAAATAACTAAGTTATTTGAAGAATTGATATTCATGAAATATCGTGTACGCTCGATGTGTATGCATCGAAAATAATCAATATGCATGAAGCATCGCTGTTTTAAAGCTTAACTGAATAAGTCGCGGATTAAGCGTCTTAAAATGGTAGCATGTCCAACCATCTTCGAGTGATCGTCTGGAGGCCGCATGGGCAAGCCACCATCTGGTCGATCACTCACTGTGGTAGAGCGGCGGACGGTGATCACTGAGGCGCTTCATCGGTCGCCTAACTTTAAATCTAAGCCATCCGTTCTAAGCTGGCAAAGTTGGACGGACAAGATGATTTACGGCGCATGTTTGCTGCCGTTGATGGATTTTAGGGTTTTAAAGAGCTGCGCAACATCCTCTCTTTGGCTTGATCGAATTCAAGCATGGGCGCTGGTTTTGGTGGGATCGACCGGTCATGCGTGGAGACGGCCCATTTTTGTACATGTCTACACCTCTCGGTCCCGTGAAGGTTCGATCTAGGCCGCTCGATCTGACCGGCAAATATGAGTGGTCGTGATTGATTTGCGACAGAAATCCATTGCCGCAAAGGATTAAAGGCCGCGCGACATGCCATCTTTGGGCGTGCGTTTCGAGGTGCCTGGCCATAGTCTGCCTAGGCCGGCCGATTACACGCACAGGTGGGCCCATAGTGATCACGTCAACATCCTTGGGACTTCTTGAGTCTATATCTACACCCTTCGTTTAGGCTGGCGAAGATGGATGGACGTGATCGAACTACGACAAATATGCATTGCCGCAAACCCTATTTAGGGTTTTGAAACAGTCACGTACACGTGACTTTGTCCAGACGGTTTGGCGAGCTATGCTTCTCCTTTGGAGAGACCGATTGTGTGGGGCCCACGTTGGGCTGACGGTGAATATATGTGCACCTTCCTGATGGTCCTAGGCGCGATCTAAGTCATCCAAATATGCTGGCTAAGTTGGATGGTCGTGATCGATTTAAGACGCTAGTGTATTTCCGCGACCCAATTTAGGGTTTGGCAACATCGCGCTTTCCATGGTTTGGGCGAGCGTTTCACTGCTCAATGGTCCCACCATGGGAAAGTTGTTCAAGCAAGGAGGCAGTGGGCCCGTCGGTGTGCATGTCAGCATTCTCTCAATTGCTCGTCGGATCACCTATCCCGTCCAACCAAGCTGGCGAAGTTTGACGGTTGCGATGATTTTGAGACTGTCTTGTACAGTTCAAATTCAACTGAGCTTCTCTTTAACCAGCGCGACTTCCCTACTTGGGGTTAGCGTTTTGATAGCGCTGGAAGATGCATGGTAACGTTCGGCCGGTTAAGGTATTAGTTGGCCCGCTGGTGGCCATCACGATGATTACCTATTCATGTCAGGGTTTGGCTAGGCTTGTTAATCTGCGCGGCCAACTTGTGTAGCCATGATCGTTTCTGAGACTGATATGACAGTCTAGATTTTCCTTAAGGAAATTAAGCATGATCTATTGAGCTAATCAAAGCGTGTCGATACAAGATTCTCTTTGTTAGAGAGTGACGTAGCCTGTGTGGGTATTTCATGCACATCTCAATATTGGCACTTCGGGAGATTCATGCTACTCTGCTGAGAGTGAACACTCAATCGTCATGTCATGTCAATAATGAGAGTTCGGCTGAGAACATAGCACGGAAAATACTGGGCAAATAATGCATTAATTAATAATGCTAATAAAATTCACAAAATATTGGGATTGTTGTATCATGCACCATTCTAGGTGAATTCTGTGTATTTATTGAATTGCTTCAAATATAGTAAAGAGGTTTTCTGTACTCATCACTTCTTAAACGGCTTTTCCCTTTGCAGGGTGACTGTGCATAAAATACTGGTTTTACAATTTTAGCCCTGAACTAAAATCCACCATCAACAGCATCCGTGAACTATTATTGTCTCAGACGATGTCAAAAGTTAACTCTTTCACATGTCGATATGCAAATATTGATACAAGATCGATGAACTCTTGACATAACAAAAGTTAAGCCTATATTTTCAATTCTTTGATGGAAGATAGGTTAAAATATTTTGTTTACAAATATTATGTTTATTATAAGTCGTTATGCAAATAGTGATGAAGAAAGAATGAATCTTTGTATATTCCGCAGTATTGATATTTCCATGATCCATATGTTATGTGTATACTGTGCGGCTCCATAAGTCTTCTTGTGTATGCATTTCCAACTAAGCTAATCATAGATTCGTTTGTGATTTATTTGGTTGTGTATTCTGATTAAATAAATAAATCATGGGTTCTCTTGTGGTTAATTTAATTGAGAATTTTTGGATACAAAATCATTTTGTGGTTTTTGGTATCCAAAGGAATCCTTCTTTTCTTGTAAAAGTAAGGTCGCTCTTGTTGTTATTTCGGGAATGACATCAAATGGGGAGAGTTCTTTTGAACTTGCGCTTAATTTCCATATCTTTGTGGGGAGTGCGGCTGTGGAATTTTTAGGGTTTATATTGTATCTTTATAAACTCCTTGATGAATGCATTTAGCCTCGGCTATATGATTGCATCCAAACAAGTTGATATGTGTTTTTCTTTGGTCTTGAAGCATCTCCGTGGAAATTTCATTAGGATCCCACTAGTTTTCATACCTTTGCCAATTTTATTGACAAAAAGGGGGAGAATTAATGTGTAGTTCACACTACAAATGCATATGCTTTTCAGATCATTATGTAAGGGGGAGTGGTTTTCATATTGAGATGAAAGTATTGACTAAGGGGGAGTGATACATATCACTATAGTATTGTTGTCGAAGTTGTGATATAAGAACTTTGATACTGTGTAATAATACCATGACACTGTATAAAAATGATCGAGTGATTTTGTTTTCTCATTGTTATGGCTACGGAACTTCAACAACTATGATGCTGAATTGAACATTTATGGAATCATGGGAGTACTTGGAAAAGACTGTTAGAGCACTACTCGGTCGAACTCGCATGCGTTGCTATCTCAAGCATGTTTGTCAAGTTTAGTTGTCAAAACTATATGTCTTGATTTCTGGACTACTTATAGCTAAGTCTCGGTTTAGGAAAAATTATTGTAGTTGAGCTCCAGACTCCATGGCGATCATCTTACGAAGACGAAAAACTACTCGTGGAACAAGTGGAACTTCATCCGACTAAAAGGTATGTGGATACTTGAACTTATCTACCACTCAAAATTTTATCTCTCTATCTCCTACTCTTGAGACAAAGTCGTATAAGTATGATAGTTTTTATACATACACATTTGTTATTTCGAGCCGAGTTTACTCGCCTATCTTTTTTCTCGAAATACGTGTTGGTAAGCTTTCGTTTTAACCATTTTTCATATTTATCCGAGACGAAAATTATGATGACGTTTCAATCATGAAAATAGCTTTGATGACGATAGTCGTGAATAAAGATTGTGATAACATTATAGAAGAATGTTTCAATGATTGAAATGTAGAGTTGAGATTATGTAACCAACTATGGATATAAGCATATATAGTGTGTTCGCACATTAGTGTATAAATCCATGTGCCGGAAACCAATTGTGTGCACTTGTGCATGCGACATTGGTAAAGGAGACAGATTGGGTATGCGTATTGGCGGAAGTTTTATAACCCAAAATTTCTGCTGGAGTTTGTAGCTTACAAACTTGAAAACCAGTCACCTTAGGTACGCATACTCACGGAAGTTTTTGAACCGAAAATTTCTGTTGAGTTTCCAAACTCAAATCCGGTTAGCTAAAGTACACGTACCCGTACCCGTACGCGTACTCGTACCCGTACGCGTACCCAAGCTGGTTATTTCTCAAATCAGAAGTTCATGAACTTAAAACAATAAATCAATAAGGAATGCAATCTTTGCAAACCGTGGATATATTACTCATGAATTGATTTAAGTGAATCAAACCGATTTTGTTTCAATTGTGTCTATGAATAAAGACCTAAGCAATTGAACAACTCTATCAACTAGTTCTTATGAGTCATTTGAACTAGTTATGAGAAAGATGAATATGGTTGATATGAAAGTACTCATATGGCTAACCTCGGTTAACTATTTGTGAACCAACCAAGTGTACACGTTTAAGTACGTTTAATCAAACCTAAATGAAAAATATTTCATTTGTGTATGACAAGCTAAGTTTCGATCTAATGGTTGAATGATATTAGCTTGGAGAAATCAGGTTTTTCATCTAACGGTGAATATTGAATGCTTTGTTACCAAGTTAACTTAAATTACAAACCCTGATTTGAAAACTATATAAAGGAGACATCTAACAACTGGAAAAACCAATTCCCACACCTCCTGTGTGATACTAGTTAGTTTTCTAGAGTCGATTCTCCTTTAACCTTAGGTTTCTTCCCGAGACCCTGTAGGTTAACGACTGAAAGACTTCATTGGGATTGTGAAGCCATACGAAAATACTTCTGTTGTAGTTGAGTGATTCGATATTGTCGTTTTCTATCGTACGAGTTCAATTGAATAATTGACTTGAGATTATATCTCTGATGGGGCAAGATAAAAATAAATCACAAACATATTCGTCTCATCATTTGTGATTCCGCAACATCTTGTTTCGCTACCATATGATTAAGATTGTTGTGAGGTGATTGATAATACTAGGATGTTCTTCGGGAATATAAGTCCGGATTATCAATTAGTTCATGTTCACCTTGATTTATCAAAAGACGGAACAAAAAACTCTTAGGTCTATCCGTGGGAGACAGATTTAACTATCATAGACTTTTCTGTGTGATACAGATTTGTTTATTAAAGTCTTTGACTTTAGGTCGTAGCAACTCTTGGTTGTGGGTGAGATCAGCTAAGGGAATCAAGTGCGTACTATCATGTTGGGATCAGAGATGTAAGGAGCGCAACTGTAACTTGAATCGGTGTGAGATTGATTAGGGTTCAACTACAGTCCAGACCGAAGTTAGTTTGTAGTAGGCTAGTGTCTGTAGCGGCTTAATACAGTGTGGTGTTCAATCTGGACTAGGTCCCGGGTTTTTTTTGCATTTGCAGTTTCATCATTAATAAAATTCTGGTGTCTGTGTTACTTCTATTCCACATTATATTTTGTTATATAATTGAAATATCACAGGTTGTGCATTAAGATCAATCAATTAGAATATCCAACCTTTGGTTGTTGATTTAAATTGATTGACACTTGGATATTGGTCTTTGGTACCATCCAAGTTATTATCCTTGTATTTTATAAAGACTCGCAGATTTTTATTTGCTTGAGTAAAGATCAAATCAAGTGAGATATATATTAACTCCTCGATATACTTTTCTCTAGATTGAGCCTGACTGTCTAGTTGATTCTCTAGAAAGTATATTGGAGTTAGTCCATACAAATTGCTAATCGAAATATTGGGTGTGGTTGTTATATACCCACTTTTTCAAAGACGAAGTTTTCAAGTAATATTAAAGCACCAAGGAGATCAAGCATGTGGACGAGAAGCTACAAAGTATTATTTATTTTGTAATCCATATGTATTGATAGTTTTGCCGCTAAAATTGATAAAGGGGGAGATTGTTAGAGCACTGCTCGGTCAAACTCGCATGCGTTGCTATCTCAAGCATGTTTGTCAAATTTATTTGTCGAAACTATTTGTCTTGATTTCTAGACTACTTATAGCTAAGTCTCGGTTTAGGACAGATTAGTGTAGCTGAGCTCCAGACTCTATGACAATCATCTTACGAAGACGAAGAACTACTCAAGGAACTAGTGAAACTTCATCCGACTAAAAGGTATGTGGAGACTTGAACTAATCTATCACTCAAAAGTCTATCTCTCTATCTCCTACTCTTGAGACAAAGTCGTATAAGTATGATAGTTTTTATACATACACATTTGCTATTTCGAGCCGAGTTTACTCGCCTATCTTTTTTATCGAAATACGTGTTGGTAAGCTTTCGCTTTAACCATTTTTCAGATTTATCCGTGACGAAAATTATGATGACGTTTCAATCATGAAAATAGCTTTGATGACGATAGTCGTGAATAAAGATTGTGATAACATTATAGAAGAATGTTTCAATGATTGAAATGTAGAGTTGAGATTATGTAACCAACTATGGATATAAGCATATATAGTGTGTTCGCACATTAGTGTATAAATCCATGTGCCAGAAACCAATTGTGTGCACTTGTGCATGCGACATTGGTAAAGGACACAGATTGGGTATGCGTACTGGTGGAAGTTTTCTAACCCAAAATTTCTACTGGAGTTTGTAGCTTACAAACTGGAAAACCAGTCACCTTAGGTACGCATACTCACGGAAGTTTTTGAACCGAAAATTTCTGTTGAGTTTCCAAACTCAAATCCGGTTAGCTAAAGTACACGTACCCGTACCCGTACTCGTACCCAAGTTGGTTATTTCTCAAATCAGAAGTTCATGAACTTAAAACAATAAATCAATAAGGAATGCAATCTTTGCAAACCGTGGATATATTACTCATGAATTGATTTAAGTGAATCAAACCGATTTGTTTCAATTGTGTCTATGAATAAATACCTAAGCAATTGAACAACTCTTCAACTAGTTCTTTTGAAGTCATTTGAACTAGTTGTGAAGAAGATGAATATGGTTGATATGAAAGTACTCATATGGATAACCTCGGTTAACTATTTGTGAACCAACCAAGTGTACACGTTTAGGTATGGTTACTCAAACCTAAATGAAACACATTTCGTTTGTGCATGACAAGCTAAGTTTCGATCTAATGGTTGAAAGATATTAGCTTGGAGAAATCAGGTTTTTCATCTAACGATGAATATTAAATGCTTTGTTACCAAGGTAACTTAGATTGTAAACCCTGATTTGAAAACTATGTAAAGGAGACATCTAGCAACTGGAAAAACTAATCCCCACATCTCCTGTGTGATACTAGTTGGTTTTGCTAGAGTCGATTCTCCTTTAACCTTAGGTTTCTTCCAAGACCCTGTAGGTTAACGACTGAAAGACTTCATTAGGATTGTGAAGCCACGAAACTACTTCTTTGGTAGTTGAGCGATCTGATCTTGCCATTTTCTATCGTACGAGTTCAATTGAATAATTGGCTTGAGATTTATTTCTGATAGGGAAAGATAAA
Organism: Papaver somniferum; assembly: GCF_003573695.1. Lineage (NCBI taxonomy): Eukaryota > Viridiplantae > Streptophyta > Magnoliopsida > Ranunculales > Papaveraceae > Papaver > Papaver somniferum. The sequence goes on from NC_039368.1 coordinate 30,335,116, forward strand.
AAGACATCACAAACATCTTCGTCTCATCGTTTGTGATTCTGCAACATCTTGTTTCGCTACCGTACGATTAAGATTGATGTGAGGTGATTGATGTTTCTAGGCTGTTCTTCGGGAATATAAGTCTGGATTATCAATTGGTTCCTGTTCACCTTGATTTATCGAAAGACAGAAAAAATACTCTTAGGTCTATCTGTGGGAGACAGATTTACCTATCACATACTTTTTTGTGTGACACGAATTTGTTTATTAAAGGCTTAAACATTGGGTCGTAGCAACTCTTGGTTGTGGCTGAGATCATCTAAAGGAATCAAGTGCGTAGTATCCTATTGGGATCAGAGACGTAAGGAGCGCAAGTGTACCTTGAATCAGTGTAATATTGATTAGGGTTCAACTACAGTCCAGACCGAAGTTAGTTTGTAGTAGGCTAGTGTCTGTAGCGGCTTAATACAGTGTAGTGTTCAATCTGGACTCTCTTTGGCTTGATCGAATTCAAGCATGGGCGCTGGTTTTGGTGGGATCGACCGGTCATGCGTGGAGACGGCCCATTTTTGTACATGTCAACACCTCTCGGTCCCGTGAAGGTTCTATCTAGGCCGCTCGATCTGACCGGCAAATATGAGTTGTCGTGATCGATTTGCGACAGAAATCCATTGCCGCAAAGCATTAAAGGCCGCGCGACATGCCATCTTTGGGCGTGCGTTTCGAGGCGCCTGGCCATAGTCTGCTTAGGCCGTCCGATTACACGCACAGGTGGGCCCATAGTGATCACGTCAACATCCTTGGGACTTCTTGAGTCTATATCTACACCCTTCGTTTAGGCTGGCGAAGATGGATGGACGTGATCGAACTACGACAGATATGCATTGCCACAAACCCTATTTAGGGTTTTGAAACAGTCACGTACACGTGACTTTGTCCAAACGGTTTGGCGAGCTATGCTTCTCCTTTGGAGAGACTGATCGTGTGGGTCCCACGTTGGGCTGACGGTGAACATATGTGCACCTTCCTGATGGTCCTAGGGTGAAATAGAGTGACTGAGTTACCTTTTCAAAAAAAAAAAAATTAGACCAGACCAGTAGACCAATCGGAATAAATACTAACACTTGGATAGCAATATGTGTGTGTTCTCCCTGTCTCCGTCGCCTAAACAAGCGTGGAATGCAGGATCCACGGGAATCACCATGTAATCTGCTGACAAGAAACATGCGCTTCGGTCCACAAGGTCCAATCATGTTGTTAGTTCTTAAATAAATGTGTGTTTAATAAAGTCGACCACTGGTACCCTTGTATATGCCAGTTGTGTTGACCTAGAGTTAGGATTATTAACCACTGGTTCCCTTGTATATGCCAGTGTGTTAATATTAGTCAGACCGGTATCTCAGTCATTTAGGTTAGGTTCATCTTGGCAGAGGCATTCAGACAGATATGGGAAACACCGTTCGCTTTTCAACCATCTACATTTTTCTTTTTCCATCTTCTTAATATTTTCATGTGATTAGTCTGACTCCGAGTATGATATCCATCATGAAACTATCTTAGTAGAGCTTTGTCACTTATATGAATTTTAGTATGCTTGAGTGCAAACTCGTGTACAACAATTGAAATTTCGCATCAGGGTTCTTCCTCTTAGAATCAATAATTGTATGCCAACCAAGGAGGTTCTTTAGTGCTTTCCAAGGTTTTGCGTAGATAGCTAGGGTATGGAGTAAAGGTTTTGTGGGTACACCTCTGGTAAACCCTCCGGAGACAACACTCCGCCACTAGGGCCACCTAGGGGTTCAAATGATTTTCCTTTCTAGAATAAATTTGCTCGAGGACTAGCAAATAATAAGTTTGGGGGTGTTGATAGACGCATTTATGTGTCTAATATGTCTCTATTGTATGTATTGTTAGTGCTCAATTTTGTATTTATTGTGTTCTTTTATGTCTTTGTAGGAATTTTTAGAGAAATAAGCCCTTGCGGCGAAATGGGCTCAAAAAGCAGTGTTTTACACCCCGGAGAAATGTATCGTAGGCACCCCAGAAATGCACCGGAAGCATCCCAGAAATGTCCCGGAGGAACCCATAAAAATTACTATTTCCACCCAAAAATTACTATTTCCACCCAATTGTTATTCACACCCAAGCTCTGGTTAAGGGGCATCCATCTTCTCTTTAAATTCAAAAACAGCTTTTTGGCGGGAAAAATATATTCAAAACTAGCAGATTTGTGATCGAGAAAATGAAGGTGTTTTAGTGCGATTCAATCACTGAAATTTGGTGGGAAGTTGTGATATGGGATAGGGAACACATTGTGGGCATCGGATTCGATCGGAATTGGCTGGAAATCCTGGTTTGAGTCACGAGCTCAAAACAGAGCAACGTGTCATGTAACACGAGTTTGATTGTGTGTTTTCCATGCATGGAGTGTTTTGGAGGAGTTCGATGACTTCGGAGGCGTGGGGAAGGTTAACTTGAGCGTGCAGGATCAAAGTTTACGTGTGTAGAAGACAAAAATGGAAATTATTGTTAAATATGGGCAGCGAGCAATGACGGGATTAATGGGATATTATACGGTGTTATGGTCGGATATTTTTGTTCTAAAACACTATAAATACAAGGCTAAAGAGTTTAGAAGAGTTGGAGAGTCTTTGGGAGAGTTTAGGAGCCGAGAAGAATCGAAAGAAAGTCACGCAGAAGAAAAGCTTGCTGCTGGTGCAAGGAAGAACACGAAGAACATAATACCCTCAGGGACGGTCATTGATTAGTGTCGCTTAATTGCGACAACACTCAATTCCTTTCCCCGACTTCGGAACAACAGCACCTCTGTTGTATCGTTCTTTTTGAACGCTCTATATGTGTCGCAAACACTGTTGTAAACCGTTTTTCTCCATTTTCTCTTGATTGTAAACAACTTTTGAGTATCAATGAATCAATTTGAGAGGTTTTTCATCATGAGTAGCTAAACCCAATCCCAGGGGTGACGGAGGAAGACATTCTTCAAAATGTTATGTGGTAAAATTTATTTAAATTTATGCAACTCTTTTATGATTAATTGCACCAAATAAAAATGGAGTAAATGATTTTTATTAATCAATTGTGTTTTCTCTTGATGGAGTATGCTTAGTAAATTGCTTTTGATACTTCATGCTCGCGATTAACAGTGGATGTTTTCAAAATCTAATTTAGGCAATGATTAGAATCACAATTTCCTTTGATTGGAGTTATATTGTCTATAATTGCATGATAAGAATTGTTATTGAATCACATAAATTTTGGTGAATGGTGGAATCCTGATCCCCGGTAAAAATTCTCTCCCATATTTTGTTAATATTATGCATATAAAATTATTTATTTATTTTTATTAAGTCTAAAAAAAAATTATCCTTCACAAATCCGAGAGTTTGAACCTTCACTACTACAACCACGAAAAATCTTTAATCACTAGTGTATTTCCGCGACCCAATTTAGGGTTTGGCAACATCGCGCTTGCCATGGTTTGGGCGAGCGTTTCAATGCTCAATGGTCCCACCATGGGCAAGTCGTTCAAGCAAGGAGAGAGTGGGCCCACCGGTGTGCATGTCAACATTCTCCCAATTGCTCGTAGGATCACCTAGCCCGTCCAATCAAGCTGGCGAAGTTGGACGGTTGCGATGATTTTGAGACTGTCTTGGACAGTTCAAATTCGTTTGAGCTTCTCTTAAACCAGAGAGACTTCCCTACTTGGGGTTAGCGTTTTGATAGCGCTGGAAGATGCATGGTGACGTTCGACCAGTTAAGGTATTAGTCGGCCCACTGGTGGCCATCACGATGATTACCTATTCATGTCAGGGTTTGGCTAGGCTTGTTTAATTGCGCGGCCAACTTGTATATCCATGATCGTTTCTGAGACTGATATGGGCAGTCTAGATTTCCCTTAAGGAAATTAAGCATGCTCGATCGAGCTAATCAAAGCGTGTCGATACAAGATTCTCTTTGTTAGAGAGTGATGTAGCCTGTGTGGGTATTTAATGCACATCTCAATATTGGCACTTCGGGAGATTCATGCTACTCTGCTGAGAGTGAACACTCAATCGTCATGTCATGTCAATAATTAGGTTCGGCTGAGAACATAGCACGGAAAATACTGGGCAAATACTGCATTAATTAATAATGTTAATAAAATTCACAAAATATTTGGGATTGTTGTTGCACGCACCATTCTGGGTGAATTATGTGTATTTATTGAATTGCTTCAAATATAGTGAAGAGGTTTTTTGTATTCATCACTTCTTAAACGGCTTTTCCCTTTGCAGGGTGAATGTGCATAAAATACTGGTTTTACAATTTTAGCCCTGAACTAAAATCCACCATCAACATTAAGTCCCCTGCTTAGTACATAACAGTGACATTGTTGCGGGGTAAGCACTAGATGGTGACAGATAAAGAAATTCTTAAGAGGAGTTCGATGCACATTACCAGGATAGAGGTTGGCTTGGTTCTTTGAGTAGGGAACGTTTCTTTTGTACGTCGGTTACTGTCAGATAGATAAGTATCCACTTGATCACTATCCCGTATCCGGAGACTTTATACACGGCAAGTGAAGACTCCTTTTCTTACCTGGGTCTAGCTGATTTGCGGAATATAAAGAAAACCCTGAGCCTTTCTCCCTATCGCAGAATTGCTATTCTTATTCGTTTCAGGTATTGCTCCGTGTTCATCATGCAGTTTGATTTTTGATTGATAATAACAATTTTATTTACCAGCTGTTGGTATGATCATAACGTCCCTTTTTGTAGTGTTTGATGAGAACTGTTGGTGATGATTACTCCTTTACTTCTCCAGAGAAGATCTTCGAAGTCGACAAACCTGAGGCTAGCACGTTTGAGGAGGTGATGGACAAAATAGATCCTCCATTTCGTGAAGCTGATCGTTCCATAAATGGTATGTCTCTTTTGCAACTACGTTTCGTTCGGGAACGTGCTCAGGCTTTCTTGGCTTCGGTCGGCATGGAGGAGGAATGGAGGCACGACGAAGCGTCTCAGCTGCCGAGTGCGAGAGCTAAAAGGTTTGCGGCCCGGCTAAAGCGACGAAGGATTGAGCATCAGCGGCCTTCCAGTGAAAACAAGCATGATTACCCTGTTTGTAATGGAGTCATCATCCTCGATTCTGACACGGACGAACCAGAGTATCCTCAGAAGGCTGTTGGGGCAGTTCCTGAAGGCGAGGTCAAGGTTGATTCCGTGGAGGGTATTGAAGCAAACGTTGGAGGGAACACTGAAGTGGCTACTGGGGAGATCATGGTAGCGACACCTGGGGAAGATGTTGAAGAAACTTCCAAGGATGATGTTGGCGCGTCTCCTGGAGGGAATATTGAAGCAGCTGTTGAGGGAGGCATATAAGCGGCATCAAAAGGGGAAGTCAATGCGGCTTCCAGGAAGGATGCGGCTTGTGATGGAGGCGTCGAAGCAGCTTCCGACGGTTCCTATGAAGATGCTATTGATCCTTCTGATGACTAGATTTCCGTTTGTTGTTTGCTTTTATTCATTGTTGAATGCTTTCATGGTTTATAGATATTCCTTTTTGTGCGACTGAGTTTGGGTTTGATTAAACAATGGTTCTTCCATTTACGTTATCTTGAGACCCAACTGTGACGCATTCCAGTAGGGACATAACAGAATCTCCCCGTTCATCAATTCATGCATATAATCAGCGATGCGTTTTATGTGTACTGTCTCTGTAATGATTGCTCACGATCCCAAACAATGAAGGAGGGTGTGATAATGAAAGCTAGAGATTAACCACGAACTTGTATTCCAGTTGGCAAAGTTTCACAAATCCCATTGTGGTGATGCCGCTTCGTTGTTGGAGTAGATCGTTCCCTCTGATTACCCACACGAATCCTCTTTGCCCTTTCTTCTTGTACGTATTCCTTCGATGTTTCTCGAAAAATATAGAATGCTTCTTTTAAGGTTTTGTCTTTCTGGTTTGAACTGATGGGTAATGATGGTTTAAGTTCGTTCACGACTTTGTGTCATGGTTCGGGAGTAAAGAGGTTTCTAAAAGGAAACAATACTTTAATTAACTGATAAATTGAAACCCTAATTATGAATGCAAGCAGTGAAATCATCTTAGGGAAATTACAAATATTGTATGAAAGAGGAAATTTCTGGAAGAAATACTAAAGTGAACGCTGGAGGAAAAGGTAGCACGGCATTTTTAGGTATGGTGAACGCTGGAGGAGATGGTAGCACAACGTTTTTAGGTATTGTAGGGTTTGAGACATCGTGAATGAATCATCACGCCTTCCAGTTTGTCAGCATTGATGAGCTTGCAGTAACCGCCTAAGATAACATCTGCCACCAGGTATGGCTTATCTTCCCTTTTTGTAGGTGAATCAGACTGAGCGGTCATTTTCCCTGTCACATCCCCAACTTGAAACGCGATCGCCTTTGTTACCAAATCTCCAATTTGAAATGGGTTTGGGAGTTGCGCAGCTACTTGGTCCTTGGATTCGCCATCTTTAACTGAAACAACTTCTAAACTCTTGACGAAGCGTTTGAAAGGACCAGCATCCCATTCACATCTCCTAATGACGGTTGGGTTATTGATTGGAGCAAGTCCCCGGGACTTAGCAGAAGTAGGAGTGACTGGTTGAAAAAAGGGTTGTTCGATAAGACTTACTTGGGTTCGAAATCTTATGATGTATGATGATGGGCTTTCCCCAGGTAATTGCGGCACATCAGCAAGCTGTCGATATGGCAACATATAATATTAGGGATTGGATGGCTTGTTGGTAATCCTTTCAGGTATATACACTGGCAAGGGACACACTCCCAACTTTGCTTTGTTGTTATGCACCCACGAGCGCCTTAGAATCATATCATAGTTTGGGTAGTCTTTCAGAATATGAAACCTACCGCGTGTTAGAGCATCTCCAATCTTGATTTCGAGGTCGATGTTCCCATAAGCGTCCCTAGACTCTCCTTCAGAGTTTTTAATCACGGTTGGGCAATGAACAACTTCCAGCTTAGAAACCTTTGCAGCTTTCAGGGCTTGCACGGTGACGATGTTGAAATCAGATGCTACATCAATCAGCACGTTGTCGAATTCAACATATTTCAAGCGAGCGACGGTTAGGAGTCCCCAGTTACATCTCGCGTTTCCTAGGAAGGATTGAGGTTCACGATTAACTTCCTTAATTGGAAACAAAAGATTTCCTGATACGATGCGGTTAAGGGCCCCAAACATGTCTTTGCGCTGTGACTTAGAGGAATACATAACTTCACTCAACCGCTCCATCATCAACTGCACAGTCTTGTGAACAGAGTCCCCAGAAATCATGCAACTCCTGACAGGAAGGGGGTCCCTGTTGACTCATTCGTTTCCCAGTTGAAGTTCTCCTGCATCCACATTCTCTTTGAAAATGCGCTTCAACTTGTTTCAGTCATTGGTTGGATGATTGACGAACCTATGATAATGACAGTATTTGGGATTCCTAATCTCTTCTTCAGCTGGCGGACGTCTAAGAGGAGGTAGCTTGATTGCATCATCTTGGATCCACGCTTCCAGGAGTTCAACGACCTCATCTATTGGAAATGGGAAATCCGTAGCATCTCCTGCTTCAGGAGATTTAGCCGTGGCTTTCCGAGTCGTCTGCGCTGGCGCTGCGCGTTTGGGTTGTTGCTCCGTTGCTGGAGCTTTCCTTTTTCCTCCTTCACCTACCACGATCACAAAAGGACCGATGTTGTATTGTTTATTGATGAGGCGCCTGTTCCCTCGAGTTTGGCGTGCATCCTAACCCCTGGCTGGTCTGGTTCTTTCTAGAAGTGCTAGTACAGTCGTAGCTGATCGCTTAGCGGCTTCGTGAAGTTCAGAGAACGTCTGGAGCGCAGATTTTCTAGTAAAGCACGATAGATGGGAACCATACCATTAATGCATGACTCTACCAATTGTTGTTCGTTCACGTTTGGATCGCGGCAGTCCAAATCTTAAATTCTGAATCTCTTGACGTAATAGTTCAGATGTTCGTTGTTTCGCTGAAACATTCTTCCCAAGTCCGAGAAATTGATTTGATCGGACACGAAAAAATACTTCTTGTAAAAGGCGGTGACCATCTCACACCAGTTTGATATGTTGTTTGGTGCGATATTGTTACACCAGGTGTATGCTCTTCCAGTAAGCGATTTTGAGAATTCTTTCAGGCGGAGGACGTGATTGTATTCGTGTTCTCCCAAAGATTCCAAAAAATGAGAAATGTGTTCGCGAGCGTTACCAGGTTCATCATAAAGGGAAAACTGAGGAGAGGAATATCCTCTCGGTAGGGGAACTCTCTGCACATCAGGGGGATATGGAGGTTGGTGCTGGTGCATGTCCACCGGGTTTTCCTTGCCTCGATTTTTGAGAAGTCGTTCCAGGTCTTCACGAGTGATGAAGTTGGACGGCTGGCTCCTTTCCCATGGGAGTTCAGGAGCAACACGGGCTTCTTCGTCTAGATAGGCACGTCCTGCTTCAGAACTCACGCCATGCGTGTTGAAGGTACTTCTTGTTGGTTCTAGGGGTTTTCGTGACTCTTGTGGCAATCGTTCCGTTAATGTCTTGAGGAAAGTAAGTACCTCTTTCTGGGTCGAAGCCATGTCCGTATGAGCCATAGCGAGAGTTTCTTGCCTCTCTATCAAATCAACAATGGTGATAGGGGGTTGACTTCCTTTGATTCCTCCGGCCCCTCGTCCTGATGTAGGAGTAGCAGCTGCTCTGGTGACGACTGGAGGTGTTACACTTGAAGAAATGTTGGGGTTTGCGGCTGCTCTGGCTCTAGTGATGGGAGGTGTTACCGAGGGAATATCTGCCGCTCCACTGGTGTTGGTGTTAGAGGACGTAGTTCCACGAGATGTATTAATCGTATTGACAGGCTATATGGTAGCACCGCTAACCGGAACATCAACACCAAGAGTGTTGTCAGCGCTGGTTCTATCAGAATTGGTCGCCGATGCAGACCTAAGATTCACTATTTCGAATTTTGAGAAAATTGAAATGAAATTGAAATTTGATTTTGCAACCGAGAGATTAATCTCCCACTGTGGTCGCCAGTTGTTCGTGGGTGAAAACTGATTCTGCTGTTTTTGGTAATTTGGGGTGTGTTGATGAGAAACGAGTTCAAACCCTGAACAAATGTACTGCACATGAGTGCTTTTAGATTTGAGAGATCAATCTGTAAGACTCTGGCCTAAACCAAGAAATGGTCGTTCCAGATTCAATTCAGTCACAAAGTGAAGGAGAAGGGTAGATCTTAGGAAGGGAAGCGAAGAAGTTGTTGAGATTGTAAAGGTGTTGGTTGTTTATGACTTGTATCAGAATGATGAACTGGCTTGCACAGCGTAAGCTATCAGTTCTGGGTGTTTTCTGAATACTGTGTTAAAAACACTTGTCTTCTGTGTTATTTTGAAAATAGGTGAAGTACCTAATTATACAAGTCATTGAGTGCAACCCTCATCTCGTATTAAGCTGTTGAGATTGTAAAGGTGTTGGTTGTTTATGACTTGTATCAGAATGATGAACTGGCTTGCACAACGTAAGCTATCAGTTCTGGGTGTTTTCTGAATACTGTGTTAAAAACACTTGTCTTCTGTGTTATTTTGAAAATAGGTGAAGGACCTAATTATACAAGTAAGGTCGCCATTATTGTGGGTACACATAGTTATGTCCAATATTTCATATTGCAATGATTTTAGATTTATTTATTTAAATTCTAAAGTAATTTGGAAGATGATGTTTGCAGTATTAATCTTTATGGTTTTATATATTGCAATATGTTATGGGATATGTGTGTTTGCGTCTGTTCGTGGGTGAAAATTGATTCTGTTGTTTTTGGTAATTTGGGGTGTGTTGATGAGAAACGAGTTCAAAACCTGAACAAATGCACTGCACGGGAGTGCTTTTAGATTTGAGAGATCAATCTGTAAGACTCTGGCCTAAACCATGAAATGGCCGTTCCAGATTCAATTCGGTTACAAAGTGAATGAGAAGGGTTGATCTTAGGGAGGGAAGCGAAGAAGGTATTGAGATTGTAAAGGTGTTGGTTATTTATTACTTGTATCAGAATGATGAACTGGCTTGCACAACGTAAGCTATCAGTTCTGGGTGTTTTCTGAATACTGTGTTAACAACACTTGTCTTCTGTGTTATTTTGGAAATAGGTGAAGTACCTATTTATACAAGTCATTGAGCACAACCCTCATCTCGTTGGAAGTGTAGGAGATGAAGTGATGGAGTAGTGGGGTCGTGTATGGATAGTGATTGTCACACGATCACATCTTTGCCCACTTCCCTCATCACTATTAACCGTCCACCTTTTCCTGACACGTTCTCGTAATGGCGCGTTGCACGCTACATGTTGTAGACCTACAGACCAATACCCCAGTAAGTATCCCCCAGTTTGTGACATGTTTGATGTCTCGAATGAGCAGATCAAGTCGTGGGACCCACCGCAGGAAATAGCATACGGTGCTATTAAGTTACATAACTAAGTTATTTGAAGAATTGATATTCTTGAAATATCGTGTACGCTCGATGTGTATGCATCGAAAATAATCAATATGCATGAAGCATCGATGTTTTAAAGCTTAACTGAATAAGTCGCGGATTAAGCGTCTTAAAATGGTAGCATGTCCAACCATCTTCGAGTGATCGTCTGGAGGCCGCATGGGCAAGCCACCATTTGGTCGATCACTCACTGTGGTAGAGTGGCGGACGGTGATCACTGAGGCGCTTCATCGGTCGCCTAACTTTAAATCTAAGCCATCCGTCCAAGCTGGCAAAGTTGTACGGACAAGATGATTTACGGCGCATGTTTGCTGCCGTTGATGGATTTTAGGGTTTTAAAGAGCTGCGCAACATCCTCTCTTTGGCTTGATCGAATTCAAGCATGGGCGCTGGTTTTGGTGGGATCGACCGGTCATGCGTGGAGACGGCCCATTGTTGTACATGTCTACACCTCTCGGTCCCGTGAAGGTTCGATCTAGGCCGCTCGATCTGACCGGCAAATATGAGTGGTCGTGATTGATTTGCGACAGAAATCCATTGCCGCAAAGGATTAAAGGCCGCGCGACATGCCATCTTTGGGCGTGCGTTTCGAGGTGCCTGGACATAGTCTGCCTAGGCCGGCCGATTACACGCACAGGTGGGCCCATAGTGATCACGTCAACATCCTTGGGACTTCTTGAGTCTATATCTACACCCTTCGTTTAGGCTGGCGAAGATGGATGGACGTGATCGAACTACGACAAATATGCATTGCCGCAAACCCTATTTAGGGTTTTGAAACAGTCACGTACACGTGACTTTGTCCAGACGGTTTGGCGAGCTATGCTTCTCCTTTGGAGAGACCGATTGTGTGGGGCCCACGTTGGGCTGACGGTGAATATATGTGCACCTTCCTGATGGTCCTAGGCGCGATCTAAGCCATCCAAATATGCTTGCTAGGTTGGATGGTCGTGATCGATTTAAGACGCTAGTGTATTTCCGCGACCCAATTTAGGGTTTGGAAACATCGCGCTTTCCATGGTTTGGGCGAGCGTTTCACTGCTCAATGGTCCCACCATGGGAAAGTCGTTCAAGCAAGGAGGAAGTGGGCCCGTCGGTGTGCATGTCAGCATTCTCTCAATTGCTCGTCGGATCACCTAGCCCGTCCAACCAAGCTGGCGAAGTTTGACGGTTGCGATGATTTTGAGACTGTCTTGTACAGTTCAAATTCAATTGAGCTTCTCTTTAACCAGCGCGACTTCCCTACTTGGGGTTAGCGTTTTGATAGCGCTGGAAGATGCATGGTGACGTTCGGCCGGTTAAGGTATTAGTGGGCCCGCTGGTGGCCATCACGATGATTACCTATTCATGTCAGGGTTTGGCTAGGCTTGTTAAATTGCGCGGCCAACTTGTGTAGCCATGATCGTTTCTGAGACTGATATGACAGTCTAGATTTCCCTTAAGGAAATTAAGCATGATCTATTGAGCTAATCAAAGCATGTCGATACAAGATTCTCTTTGTTAGAGAGTGACGTAGCCTGTGTGGGTATTTCATGCACATCTCAATATTGGCACTTCGGGAGATTCATGCTACTCTGCTGAGAGTGAACACTCAATCGTCATGTCATGTCAATAATGAGAGTTCGGCTGAGAACATAGCACGGAAAATACTGGGCAAATAATGCATTAATTAATAATGATAATAAAATTCACAAAATATTGGGATTGTTGTATCATGCACCATTCTAGGTGAATTCTGTGTATTTATTGAATTGCTTCAAATATAGTGAAGAGGTTTTCTGTACTCATCACTTCTTAAACGGCTTTTCCCTTTGCAGGGTGACTGTGCATAAAATACTGGTTTTACAATTTTAGCCCTGAACTAAAATCCACCATCAACAACATCCGTGAACTATTATTGTCTCATACGATGTCAAAAGTTAACTCTTTCACATGTCAATATGCAAATATTGATACAAGATCGATGAACTCTTGACATAACAAAAGTTAAGCCTATATTGTCAATTCTTTTATGGAAGATAGGTTAAAATATTTTGTTTACAGATATTATGTTTATTATAAGTCGTTATGCAAATAGTGATGAAGAAAGAATGAATCTTTGTATATTCCGCAGTATTGATATTTCCCTGATCCATATGTTATGTGTATACTGTGCGGATCCATAAGTCTTCTTGTGTATGCATTTCCAACTAAGCTAATCATAGATTCGTTTGTGATTTATTTGGTTGTGTATTCTGATTAAATAAATAAATCATGGGTTCTCTTGTAGTTAATTTAATTGAGAATTTTTGGATACAAAATCAGTTTGTGGTTTTTGGTATCCAAAGGAATCCTTCTTTTCTTGTAAAAGTAAGGTCGCTCTTGTTGTTATTTCGGGAATGACATCAAATGGGGAGAGTTCTTTTGAACTTGCGCTTAATTTCCATATCTTTGTGGGGAGTGCGGCTGTGGAATTTTTAGGGTTTATATTGTATCTTTATAAACTCCTTGATGAATGCATTTAGCCTCGGCTATATGATTGCATCCAAACAAGTTGATTTGTGTTTTTCTTTGGTCTTGAAGCATCTCCGTGGAAATTTCATTAGGATCCCACTAGTTTTCATACCTTTGCCAATTTTATTGACAAAAAGGGGGAGAATTAATGTGTAGTTCACACTACAAATGCATATGCTTTTCAGATCATTATCTAAGAGGGAGTGGTTTTCATATTGAGATGAAAGTATTGACTAAGGGGGAGTGATACATATCACTATAGTATTGTTGTCGAAGTTGTGATATAAGAACTTTGATACTGTGTAATAATACCATGACACTGTATAACAATGATCGAGTGATTTTGTTTTCTCATTGTTATGGCTACGGAACTTCAACAACTATGATGCTGAATTGAACATTTATGGAATCATGGGAGTACTTGGAAAATACTGTTATAGCACTACTCGGTCGAACTCGCATGCGTTGCTATCTCAAGCATGTTTGTCAAGTTTAGTTGTCAAAACTATATGTCTTGATTTCTGGACTACTTATAGCTAAGTCTCGGTTTAGGAAAAATTAATGTAGTTGAGCTCCAGACTCCATGGCGATCATCTTACGAAGACGAAGAACTACTCGTGGAACAAGTGGAACTTCATCCGACTAAAAGGTATGTGGAGACTTGAACTTATCTACCACTCAAAATTTTATCTCTCTATCTCCTACTCTTGAGACAAAGTCGTATAAGTATGATAGTTTTTATACATACACATTTGCTATTTCGAGCCGAGTTTACTGGCCTATCTTTTTTCTCGAAATACGTGTTGGTAAGCTTTCGCTTTAACCATTTTTCATATTTATCCGTAACGAAAATTATGATGACATTTCAATCATGAAAATAGCTTTGATGACGATAGTCGTGAATAAAGATTGTGATAACATTATAGAAGAATGTTTCAATGATTGAAATGTAGAGTTGAGATTATGTAACCAACTATGGATACAAGCATATATAGTGTGTTCACACATTAGTGTATAAATCCATGTGCCGGAAACCAATTGTGTGCACTTGTGCATGCAACATTAGTAAAGGAGACAGATTGGGTATGCGTACTGGCGGAAGTTTTCTAACCCAAAATTTATGCTGGAGTTTGTAGCTTACAAACTGGAAAACCAGTCACCTTAGGTACGCATACTCACGGAAGTTTTTGAACCGAAAATTTCTGTTGAGTTTCCAAACTCAAATCCGGTTAGCTAAAGTACACGTACCCGTACCCGTACGCGTACGCGTACCCAAGCTGGTTATTTCTCAAATCAGAAGTTCATGAACTTAAAAGAATAAATCAATAAGGAATGCAATCTTTGCAAACCGTGGATATATTACTCATGAATTGATTTAAGTGAATCAAACCGATTTTGTTTCAATTGTGTCTATGAATAAAGACCTAAGCAATTGAACAACTCTATCAACTAGTTCTTATGAGTCATTTGAACTAGTTATGAGAAAGATGAATATGGTTGATATGAAAGTACTCATATGGCTAACCTCGGTTAACTATTTGTGAACCAACCAAGTGTACACGTTTAGGTACGGTTAATCAAACCTAAATGAAAAATATTTCATTTGTGTATGACAAGCTAAGTTTCGATCTAATGGTTGAATGATATTAGCTTGGAGAAATCAGGTTTTTCATCTAACGGTGAATATTGAATGCTTTGTTACCAAGTTAACTTAAATTACAAACCCTGATTTGAAAACTATATAAAGGAGACATCTAACAACTGGAAAAACCAATTACCATACCTCCTGTGTGATACTAGTTAGTTTTCTAGAGTCGATTCTCCTTTAACCTAAGGTTTCTTCCCGAGAACCTGTAGGTTAACGACTGAAAGACTTCATTGGGATTGTGAAGCCAGACGAAAATACTTTTGTTGTAGTTGAGCGAATCGATCTTGCAGTTTTCTATCGTACGAGTTCAATTGAATAATTGACTTGAGATTATATCTCTGATGGGGCAAGATAAAAATAAATCACAAACATATTCGTCTCATCGTTTGTGATTCCGCAACATCTTGTTCGCTACCATATGATTAAGATTGTTGTGAGGTAATTGATAATACTAGGATGTTCTTCGGGAATATAAGTACGGATTATCAATTAGTTCATGTTCACCTTGATTTATCAAAAGACGGAACAAAAAACTCTTAGGTCTATCTGTGGGAGACAGATTTAACTATCATAGACTTTTCTGTGTGATACAGATTTGTTTATTAAAGTCTTTGACTTTAGGTCGTAGCAACTCTTGGTTGTGGGTGAGATCAGCTAAGGGAATCAAGTGCGTAGTATCATGCTGGGATCAGAGATGTAAGGAGCGCAACTGTACCTTGAATCGGTGTGAGATTGATTAGGGTTCAACTACAGTCCAGACCGAAGTTAGTTTGTAGTAGGCTAGTGTCTGTAGCGGCTTAATACAGTGTGGTGTTCAATCTGGACTAGGTCCCGGGTTTTTTTGCATTTGCGGTTTCCTCATTAATAAAATTCTGGTGTCTGTGTTATTTCTATTCCACATTATATTTTGTTATATAATTGAAATATCACAGGTTGTGCATTAAGATCAATCAATTAGAATATCCAACTTTTGGTTGTTGATTTAAATTGATTAACACTTGGATATTGGTCTTTGGCACCATCCAAGTTATTATCCTTGTATTTGATAAAGACTCGCAGATTTTTATTTGCTTGAGTAAAGATCAAATCAAGTGAGATATATATTAACTGCTCGATATACTTTTCTCTAGATTGAGCCTGACTGTCTAATTGATTCTCTAGAAAGTATATTGGAGTTAGTCCATACAGATTGCTAATCGAAATATTGGGTGTGGTTGTTATATACCCACTTTTTCAAATACGAAGTTTTCAAGTAATATTAAAGCACCAAGGAGATCAAGCAGGTGGACGAGAAGCTACAAAGTATTATTTATATTGTAATCCATATGTATTGATAGTTTTTCCACTAAATTGACAAAGGGGGAGATTGTTAGAGCACTGCTCGGTCAAACTCGCATGCGTTGCTATCTCAAGCATGTTTGTCAAATTTATTTGTCGAAACTGTTTGTCTTGATTTCTAGACTACTTATAGATAAGTCTCGGTTTAGGACAGATTAGTGTAGTTGAGCTCCAGAATCTATGAAAATCATCTTACGAAGACGAAGAACTACTCAAGGAACTAGTGAAACTTCATCCGACTAAAAGGTATGTGGAGACTTGAACTTATCTATCACTCAAAAGTCTATCTCTCTATCTCCTACTCTTGAGACAAAGTCGTATAAGTATGATAGTTTTTATACATACACATTTGCTATTTCGAGCCGAGTTTACTCGCCTATCTTTTTTCTCGAAATACGTGTTGGTAAGCTTTCGCTTTAACCATTTTTCATATTTATCCCTGACAAAAATTATGATGACGTTTCAATCATGAAAATAGCTTTGATGACGATAATCGTGAATAAAGATTGTGATAACATCATAGAAGAATGTTTCAATGATTGAAATGTAGAGTTGAGATTATGTAACCAACTATGGATATAAGCATATATAGTGTGTTCGCACATTAGTGTATAAATCCATGTGCCGGAAACCAATTGTGTGCACTTGTGCATGCGACATTGGTAAAGGAGACAGATTGGGTATGCGTACTGGCGGAAGTTTTCTAACCCAAAATTTCTGCTGGAGTTTGTAGCTTACAAACTGGAAAACCAGTCACCTTAGGTACGCATACTCACGGAAGTTTTCGAACCGAAAATTTCTGTTGAGTTTCCAAACTCAAATCCGGTTAGCTAAAGTACACGTACCCGTACCCGTACGCGTACCCAAGCTGGTTATTTCTCAAATCAGAAGTTCATGAACTTAAAACTATAAATCAATAAGGAATGTAATCTTTGCAAACCGTGGATATATTACTCATGAATTGATTTAAGTGAATCAAACTTATTTTATTTCAATTGTGTCTATGAATAAAGACCTAAGCAATTGAACAACTCTATCAACTAGTTCTTATGAGTCATTTGAACTAGTTATGAGAAAGATGAATATGGTTGATATGAAAGTACTCATATGGATAACCTCGGTTAACTATTTGTGAACCAACCAAGTGTACACGTTTAGGTACGGTTAATCAAACCTAAATGAAAAATATTTCATTTGTGTATGACAAGCTAAGTTTAGATCTAATGGTTGAATGATATGAGCTTGGAGAAATCAGGTTTTTCATCTAACGGTGAATATTGAATGCTTTGTTACCAAGTTAACTTAAATTACAAACCCTGATTTGAAAACTATATAAAGGAGACATCTAACAACTGGAAAAACCAATTCCCACACCTCCTGTGTGATACTAGTTAGTTTTCTAGAGTCGATTCTCCTTTAACCTTAGGTTTCTTCCCGAGACCCTGTAGGTTAACGACTGAAAGACTTCATTGGGATTGTGAAGCCAGACGAAAATACTTCTGTTGTAGTTGAGCGATTCGATCTTGCTGTTTTCTATCGTACGAGTTCAATTGAATAATTGACTTGAGATTATATCTTTGATGGGGCAAGATAAAAATAAATCACAAACATATTCGTCTCATCGTTTGTGATTCCGCAACATCTTGTTTCGCTACCATATGATTAAGATTGTTGTGAGGTGATTGATAATACTAGGATGTTCTTCGGGAATATAAGTCTGGATTATCAATTAGTTCATGTTCACCTTGATTTATCAAAAGACGTAACAAAAAACTCTTAGGTCTATCTGTGGGAGACAGATTTAACTATCATAGACTTTTCTGTGTGATACAGATTTGTTTATTAAAGTATTTGACTTTAGTTCGTAGCAACTCTTGGTTGTGGGTGAGATCAGCTAAGGGAATCAAGTGTGTAGTATCATGTTGGGATCAGAGATGTAAGGAGCGCAACTGTACCTTGAATCGGTGTGAGATTGATTAGGGTTCAACTGCAGTCCAGACCGAAGTTAGTTTGTAGTAGGCTAGTGTCTGTAGCGGCTTAATACAGTGTGGTGTTCAATCTGGACTAGGTCCCGGTTTTTTTTTGCATTTACGGTTTCCTCATTAATAAAATTCTGGTGTCTGTGTTATTTCTATTCCACATTATATTTTGTTATATAATTGAAATATCACAGGTTGTGCATTAAGATCAATCAATTAGAATATCCAACCTTTGGTTGTTGATTTAAATTGATTGACACTTGGATATTGGTCTTTGGTACCATCCAAGTTATTATCCTTGTATTTGATAAAGACTCACAGATTTTTATTTGCTTGAGTAAAGATCAAATCAAGTGAGATATATATTAACTCCTCGATATACTTTTCTCTAGATTGAGCCTGACTGTCTAGTTGATTCTCTAGAAAGTATATTGGAGTTAGTCCATACAGATTGCTAATCGAAATATTGGGTGTGGTTGTTATATACCCACTTTTTCAAAGACGAAGTTTTCAAGTAATATTAAAGCACCAAGGAGATGAAGCATGTGGACGAGAAGCTACAAAGTATTATTTATTTTGTAATCCATATGTATTGATAGTTTTGCCACTAAAATTGACAAATGCGGAGATTGTTAGAGCACTGCTCGGTCAAAATCGCATGCGTTGCTATCTCAAGCATGTTTGTCAAATTTATTTGTCGAAACTATTTGTCTTGATTTCTAGACTACTTATAGCTAAGTCTCGGTTTAGGACAGATTAGTGTAGTTGAGCTCCAGACTCTATGACAATCATCTTACGAAGACGAAGAACTACTCAAGGAACTAGTGAAACTTCATCCGACTAAAAGGTATGTGGAGACTTGAACTTATCTATCACTCAAAAGTCTATCTCCTACTCTTGAGACAAAGTCGTATAAGTATGATAGTTTTTATACATACACATTTGCTATTTCGAGCCGAGTTTACTCACCTATATTTTTTCTCGAAATACGTGTTGGTAAGCTTTCACTTTAACCACTTTTCATATTTATCCGTGACGAAAATTATGATGACGTTTCAATCATGAAAATAGCTTTGATGACGATAGTCGTGAATAAAGATTTTGATAACATTATAGAAGAATGTTTCAATGATTGAAATGTAGAGTTGAGATTATGTAACCAACTATGGATATAAGCATATATAGTGTGTTCGCACATTAGTGTATAAATCCATGTGCCGAAAACCAATTTTGTGCACTTATGCATGCGGCATTGGTAAAGGAGACAGGTTGGGTACGCGTACTGGCGAAAGTTTTATAAACGAAAATTTATGCTGGAGTTTGTAGTTTACCAACCGGAAAACCAGTCACCTTAGGTACGCGTATTCACGGAATTTTTCGAATCGAAAATTTTTGTTGAGTTTCCAAACTCAAATCCGGTAGCTAAGGTACACGTACCCGTACGCGTACCCAAGATGGTCATTTCTCAGATCGGAAGTTCATGAACTTCAAACAATAAATAAATAAGAAATGCAATCTTTGCAAACCATGGCTATATTGTGTTATGAATTGATTCAAGTGAATCAAAACGATTTTGTTTCAATTGTGTCTATGAATAAATACCTAAGCAATTGAACAACTCTTCAACTAGTTCTTTTGAAGTCATTTGAACTAGTTGTGAAGAAGATGAATATGGTTGATATGAAATTACTCATATGGCTAACCTCGGTGAACTATTTGTGAACCAACCAAGTGTACACGTTTAGGTACGGTTACTCAAACCTAAATGAAACACATTTCATTTGTGCATGACAAGCTAAGTTTCGATCTAATCGTTGAAAGATATTAGCTTGAAGAAATTATGTTTTTCATCTAACGGTGGATATTAAATGCTTTGTTACCAAGGTAACTTAGATTGTAAACCCTGATTTGAAAACTATGTAAAGGAGACATCTAGAAACTGGAAAAACTAATCCCCACATCTCCTGTGTGATACTAGTTGGTTTTTCTAGAGTCGATTCTCCTTTAACCTTAGGTTTCTTCCGAGACCCTGTAGGTTAACGACTGAAAGACTTCATTGGGATTGTGAAGCCAGAGGAAACTACTTCTTTGGTAGTTGAGCGATCTGATCTTGCCATTTTCTATCGTACGAGTTCAATTGAATAATTGGCTTGAGATTTATTTCTGATAGGGAAAGATAAAAAGAAATCACAAACATCTTCGTCTCATCATTTGTGATTCCGCAACATCTTGTTTCGCTACCATACGATTAAGATTGTTGTGAGGTGATTGATGTTTCTAGGCTGTTCTTCGGGAATATAAGTCCGGATTATCAATTGGTTCTTGTTCACCTTGATTTATCAAAAGACAGAAAAAATACTCTTAGGTCTATCTGTGGGAGACAGATTTACCTATCACATACTTTTTTATGTGACACGGATTTGTTTATTAAAGGCTTAAACATTGGGTCGTAGCAACTCTTGGTTGTGGGTGAGATCATCTAAAGGAATCAAGTGCGTAGTATCATGTTGGGATCAGAGACGTAAGGAGCGCAAGTGTACCTTGAATCAGTGTAATATTGATTAGGGTTCAACTACAGTCCAGACCGAAGTTAGTTTGTAGTAGGCTAGTGTCTGTAGCGGCTTAATACAGTGTAGTGTTCAATCTGGACTAGGTCCCGGGTTTTTTCTGCATTTGCGGTTTCCTCGTTAATAAAATTCTGGTGTCTGTGTTATTTCTATTCCGCATTATATTTTGTTATATAATTGAAATATCACAGGTTGTGCGTTAAGATCAATCAATTAGAATATCCAACCTTTGGTTGTTGATTTAAATTGATTGACACTTAGATATTGGTCTTTGGTACCATCCAACTTATTATCCTTGTATTTGATAAAGACTCGCAAATTTCTATTTGCTTGAGTAAAGATCAAATCAAGTATATTTAAGTTAGTCCATACAGATTGCTAATCGAAATATTGGGTGTGGTTGTTGGACCCCCGCTTTTTCAGCTGCAAATCCATGGATGTCAGAAAAATGTCTTGTTTAACATGATCTTCCAAAAATAGGTTTATTTATAATTTTCTAATTTTAATAAACCTTCCAGCTTGAGAAGTTCGGACAAAGGAAACAAAATATATTGTTTAATATTTTTCGGTTTTCTCTGATATCTTTCGGTCCGAAAGTTGTCTCTTTTGAAAAAAGAAACTATCTCTTGCATGTGTTCTGAAACCCTAAACAATCCTTTTTATGTTTATATATACATAACCGAGCATGCCTCCAATAACTCGCAGTGTCACAAAGTCTAATAAGGAGGAAGCTCAAAAGGTTAAGGATTGTCAAGGAATCAATACAAAAAGGAATAAGAAAATCATATCAAAAATCATGACTGATTATGATTCTGATAGTTCTATTGGATCACAAGATGAGTCATTCTGTTGGCTTATAACAAACAAGATCCAACCAAAACCAAGTGGATTCGCTCTGATAGTATGTCTCAATATATCCAAGGTTTTGAAGAACTGGAAACCAATCTTGTTATGACTGTTCGACATCAAGATTGGGTAAAAGAAAAGACTGAAGGAACAAGAGGAGTTCTTGCTGAACTCAAGGTTCTAATTAAAGAACTTGAGAAACAAGAAGTGGTTGCAGACAAGTCTTTAGAGACATGCTTTAAGAGTTTGAACACTGAAGAAACCTCAGTGAACAACAAGAGCACCACTAGAGATTAAGTTATATGTTGTAATACTTAATCAAAAGAAAAAATAGACATCAATTTTTGTTTTCTTTCAGTGATTGTATTTGGTCTATTATGAATAAAACTATCTTATTATGAATAAAATTATTTGTTTTATAATTTTTCTTGTGATATTTTTTGATTCACATAGCATGTGCTTGAATGCTTTATATTATTGCTATGTATGTTTATGGGATGTTTGATTTTAGTTTTATTACCTTGATATTCGATCTCATAATGTTGTGAACCCTTATGGTTTGGGTGACTTTTTAATTTAGCAGGATTAAGTTCTATCCCATGTTGGTAGGCTTTATCAAAGGATCATGAGGGATTCTGATAGAAACAATATGTGAAAAAGTCAAAATATGTTGAATCGGTTTTGGTTTAGCATAAAAGCATATGTGTTTCGGCGGTTTTCAACTTTTGCTTGTAATTGTTAAAACCGACTTTCAACTTTTCTCTGGTAAAGGTTGGTTGTTGTTATTATTTTGTTTTGCATAAGGATGACAACATAATGATATTTCGATATCAATTTTCCCCGGAAGAAGATGCAAACATATTGGAGAAGAGGATGCGAAATTTGAGGTAACAATCTTGTCAGTTAATTGTTTTCCTGTTTAAGAAAAGCCTGATTTTATTTAATATATTTATTGCTTTTGCTTAACAAAATTTCGGTACAATTGATGTTTTATTCCATTATGTGTGTATGGATGTGTGTGTGATTCAATTGTTTCCGGTTAAGAAAAACTATTGTTATCTTGCTTTATTGCGTGGTATCAATTGTTTAGGCTTATAACATTTCGGTGCAATTGCGGTGCTTTAATGTCTATGTTGTTTCAATTGCTTCCGGTTGAGGTGAATAATTATGCAATTTGATTTATTTGGTTTGTATGACTTATTTATGGCTTCACGAAAGAAAAAGGTTTACGGGTTGAATTGTTTAGTCCAATTCGATTCCGGATAAGAGAAACTAAGGTAATTCTGATCTTAGTTAGACTTATCAAAGTGGAGGTTTCAGTTATTCAAGTCTAATCTAATGCCTTAACAATAAATTCTAGTTAACTAACCTAGTACTTATCATGTTTAAAAGTTAAAAGTCTAAGTTATATGGATAGTTATAACCTGATGAGAAAAATAGAGTTATCTTTATTTTGGTCTTATGGAATAAGCGATTGTATTTGTACAATCGGTTTAGCAAAGGAACTAAGGTGCTTAGTTATTTTTGGTTTTCTATGCTATTAAGGAAAATTGTTTCGGACAATTGTTTCCTTGATGACATATCAAAATAAAATTACCTTGTAGTTTCGGTTTTGATATTGGTTATCAAAAATGGTGTGTGGAACCCTCGTGCTTAACTCTGTAGGTTGCAAGTCTTGTGAGATTTGTAAGATGCTTTCGGTTTGTCCATTATTTTTTCGTTTCTTTGTCATTTTGTGATAAAAGGGGGAGAAATATATGGAGTAAACAAGTGATACTGGTATTGATTGGTATCACTAAGGGAAAGGACATTGGTGCTTAAAAGTTTATCTAAGGGGGAGTAACATATCATTACCAAGTGAATAAAAAAGACGTGCAGATTGAAAATCTACATATCTTACTTTTATGGGGAGTATTAGCTTTGTTATTATAATGTCAACAACAACATTTAAAGGATTGAATGTATACAGGTTATTGTGTTGTTGAATTCGGGAATAAAGCGTATGTGTAATGAATTCTTGTAATTTTTTTATATCCATATGATGTAAGAGTTTTATCACTAAAATTGACAAAGGGGAAGATTGTTATAGCATAGCTCGGTTTAACCCACCAAGCATTGGTATGTCAAGTTTGGTTGTCATATTTTAGTGAATCAAAACTCATTTAAAGAGTCGCTTGATTATGTACTAGAGTCAACTTCGTATAGGTTAGCTTGAAAGTATTAGGATATGAGACATTACAAGTATTGCGAAGACTTGAAGAAGTGAAGAAGCAAGCAGATACGACGTCAACATCATCCTTCCACTTGAGGTTAGTGATATTTGACTTGAACTGTTTCATTCCCTAATGTATCTTTCAAGTCGTGCATATTGAAAACAAAACTGCGAAGCATGATTGAACTCTAGATAGACATAATATTAAGGAATATAATACGAGGTTTATTGCTTAACCATTAAACTTTGTAGATAAGACATCGACATAATCGT
Organism: Papaver somniferum; assembly: GCF_003573695.1. Lineage (NCBI taxonomy): Eukaryota > Viridiplantae > Streptophyta > Magnoliopsida > Ranunculales > Papaveraceae > Papaver > Papaver somniferum. The sequence continues at coordinate 30,358,972 of NC_039368.1, forward strand.
ATATATGCTATTGTGATTATGTATAGGTATGAGGTGAGGATTTCATCCTAGGAAACAATGTTTTACATGTGTTTTAAGGAAGTAAATTCATGAACTTGTTTTGCGAATCGAAAAGGAAATCGCCAGGCATTATTGGTATTGTTATTCATTGCATATCTTTTGAACAACCAATATGTGTGATTAGTATAACCGCTCACGACTTGTTTGTGTTCTTGGTAAAACTATTCACAAAGGCCTGACTTTTGTATTGGTATGACTTTTATTAGTGAAACCGATCTTCAGTAATCACCTGAGATGGCATGATCGAGTTTGTGATTTGTGTATGACCAAATATGGGTAAAGGGGAACCGATCCTAGTAAGAGATGCAACACATTACAAAGGGGAATCGATCCTTGTATGAGGTGCAACAAGTTTATAGCAGAAAGGGGAACCGATCCTATGGACATGTGCAACACATTCAAGTTAGATACCATATATATGTGGGGAATCGATCCTAGTACCTAGTTAACCGAATTTTGGAAAGCTAGTGTGACTATGCACAGTACTCTCTTGGAGGCATATCTGAAACTTGTTTTGGTAGAACCGTTAAACCCATGATTTTTGATTGAGTGTTCTTGATCAATCACATAGTTCTTGAAATTCAGATGAACCAATTTTAAACTTGTTTGGAAGTGTGGCAAATCGGTTTCAAGGTTGTAAGTATGAAAGAGGACTTACAAAGTAAGGATGTCGATTGAACACGTGCAGTAAATGTTAATCTTTAATTGTTCACAGTTATTCCTTAATAGCTAAAGGAAGAAAATCCCAGGATCGAAACATAAATAAGTTAAGAATCTTTTATTTAAGGTTTTTAATTTTATTTTAGGAAAATGAGAATTAGTAATGTGCATTTACTAGTTAGAGATTTTCCAAAGAGATTTTCGGTCAATATTTTGGATAGAGCATTTCCAGGAATTATGGAAACCAAATCTGAGCTTTAATGAATATCTTGAGAATATTTTCGGTTTTGGAAATTCCTTGGCGTCCAAACTTCCTTGTCTATAAATATGAAAGTTTGCATTTCGAGCAAACTAATCCTTCGTGACAGGAAACTTCCTCGGTTGTGTTGTTACTGGTGAAGCCGCCTATTCGGAGAGGAGAGTAATGATAGACACATTTTTGTGTCTAATTTGTCCTCAATTTTCTGTATTGTTGGTACTCGATTTCGTACTTATTATGGTATTTTATGTGTTTGTAGGTATTTTTGGGAAATAAACATTTTTTTTGAAAATTCGGCTCGAAAAGTTGCTCAGGACACCCCCGGAAAAGTACTAAAGACACCCTCATTTTTGATATCCCCTGCTGTTAAAGGCGCCCCTATTTTGGATAGGGGGCACCCCCTTCTTCTTCATTTGAAAATCATTTTCGGCGGGAAATATTTCATCACCACTGCACGAGATTTTGGGAAAGATTTAAGGGAGATTTTCATGGATATTATGCTGCGATTATGTTGTCACTTAATCAATAGGTCGCATGACGTGTTTTTGGAAGGAAAACAAGGAATAAAATTTGCACATGAATGGTTGTTGCGTTAAACAGGGTAACAAATATTCTCGGATTACATTTGAGTTATAAGAGCATATTATGTGGGATTTAAGAGGATATATTCTCTGAAAATTTGTTTCTATCCAATCCAGAGAGAGCTTGAAAAGTTTCGGACGACTCAGACGTGTATAATAGAGGAAAGGAGAATAAAATCTCCTAAACTTTAATATGATATTTTCTGGTATTTACTCGAGAGATTGATGGTCCTGTGGTGTATTTGTAGCTGAGTTTGGAGTCAGATAAGGGGATGGAGTGAGAGGGGAGCGAACAGAGGGTTGAGGATGGAGAAAAATCAAGTTGCAGAGATGAACCAGTTTTGCTGGTGAAGAAGAACACGAAGAACATTAGACTACAGAAGACAGTCGTATTGCTACAGTGCCAGCGACACTTCATATTTATCGTTCTTTATAACAGTTTGGTTTGTAACAAATATAATTGTTACAAATCCGGTTTTGATTATTTCTCACCTTTTCCATCATTTGTAAACACCTTTTTGAGCAATGAAAAATTCCTTTGAGTGTGTTTTCACCATGAGGAGATAGAACCATCACTGGGACGACGAAGGAGGCTGTGTTTCGTTCATGTGGTAATTAAAATAATTCTTTTATAACTATTTGCATAGAATTTAATTTTTTATGATTTCTATTAATTATTTGTTATTTTGTTTGATGTCGCATGCTTGGTTTTAATTACTTTTGATGCGTCATGCTCACAACTTACAACTAATGTTTTATGAAATCTACTTTGGCAAAGAATAGAGTTATTATTTCTTTTGTTTTGATCTATAAATGTCTAGGATTAATTTATGAACCCCATGAACATGAAAAGCAGTGGAATCCCGAGTCCCGGTAAATTCTCCATCCCGTGACATATTTTGTATATAATTTATTATTTTTAGTATTTTTATATTTAAGCCTAAAATCAATTCAACAAAGTCCGAGTGAACGACAACCTTATTTACCACTATAAAAAATATCATCAAGTAACCTAATTAGGTGAAATCTCTTACGGCCCTTCAGTTTAAAGTCTTCTTTGGGATTGAGAAGCTCTATTAGTATAGTTGGTGGGAAACTAGATAATTGCGGTTTATCTTTTGTTTTCGATTGATTTAATTGACTAATGGTGGTTGAACTTTGATTGCACCTAGTTTGTTTATGCTTGAGAATATTCTCTTTTGATATAAGATTCACTCAAACTAGATCGAAGTTTCGGCAGAGATCTTTAGACTGTTTGTATATCTAAAAATGTCTTGTGATAATCCATTGTTAACAGACTTCGTTCTGTGCGTGATTGATCACAAGAGATTCAAGTTATTGTGTGCAGGTATTGATTGAAGATCTAAGAAGATTTGAAGACAAAGAAGATATTGAAGATTTCTGATTTGGGGTTCATAATATTTGGTGTGCACAATACTTGTTTCGGTATAAGAGGATCCAACTATAATCGGTTTATCCTTGTGGTAGATTGTATTAATTAGTTGTGTAGATCGGCATAAATACAATTCTTTGTGATTAAAAGTATTGATTGCAAAATCTTAATAATTACTTCGGTTGTTGAGAATAAGATAGATCTAAGAACCCGACGAAGGAGTTTATTGAGATAAACAGAAGAGCCTTTGTCGAACTCACATCATTTGGTTTAAGAGAGTTGGTAACAAACAAATTTGTTGTTCCTTTACTGTTTGGAATACGAACCAAAGGAACTGTTCCAAGTACGTGACTTATTCATAAGTTGGAGACGTGGGAATACAGACGGAACTAGGTGAATGATTGGTTTAGTTGCTTGGTCTCAACTACACGAAGTTGGTTTATTTTGTATAACGAATTAATCCCGAGAGTATTCAATTCTGGACAAGGTCCCAGGGTTTTTCTGCATTTGCGGTTTCCTCGTTAACAAAATCTTGCTGTGTCATTTACTTTTATTTTCTGCAATTATAATTGTCTTTATTATAATTTAAAGTAAATTACACAAACTTAATTCCTATTTACTTGATAAGTAATCCCATTGAGTTTGGTTAAGTCCGAATCTTTTTATCAAGTAAACATACTTCATTGTTGTATTGTCTCGATCTCGTATCCATAGACGATCACACGAAGTGTTAACCGATTAGTTGTATTGTCTCGACTCAATCCATATACAATCATTTTCGGAGAAAGGACTTATAGGTAGGAAAAGTTTTAGCTTGAGGTATATTTGGGTACCCTCGCCTTTTCACGTCGCACTTACGTGCTTATCACACTTCCACACCTCGACAGGGATGGTATCAGGTCCCAACGCTTTCCCTCCTTTAGTCCTTTTTAGGGCTTCATATATCTCTCCCTCGTGAATGTTCCAGACAATGATATCCTCGACCGGCTCCAAAACTTCGACCGATCCCCCAAGATTGACGAGTGTCGCCCCCTCCATTGAAAAGTCCGTCGAAGTACTCCTTCCATCTTGTTTTTATTTCCGAGTCCTTAATGCATTTGACTTGGATTAAGTCGCGAGTCTTCTTTTTGTGCATCCCAACAACCCTGTAGACGTCCTTCCTTCCCTCCCTCTCTCGTACTTAGCTTCCATCTCCATCCTAGCAATATTTGAGTTAATATATTCCAAATCATTAAAATTCGCAGGTTGCAAATTATCATGTGATACTTGTTTCTCATCCTCATCAGATCCTTACTTCACCATATATCATTCCCATCACCTACTTCATTGCCATTTTAAATAGCTTTATACCTACTGTCAGAACTTAAATTTCTAGAGTCAACAAGTTGATCGTCCTTTTATGATTTCTTCTTGGAGTTTTCTTTGGAAACACAAACCCACTTTCTCGACCAACATCAATCTCAAATGAAATAGGATTCTCAAATTGCACAATCACTGAAGTTTTCTTTCAACAATCTATTAATTATACCTTTAGTAATAAGTTATAACTGCATCAGATCTTCCGGTAATAATAACAACATTTGCGATCTCACTAGATGCATATCTAATTCTGACCAATTCAATAGAGGTCTTCTGAGCATTAACCAATTGACAGCGATACAGACTCAATATAATCATTTCGCAACTTGCTTAGTTCTAGTATCAGAAACATCTCATATGCATTCCCTCTTCCGGCCGGATTCAAAGTCGCGCGTTAGTGTTTCTAGTGCGCATCATGGTATGCTAGGGTGGACTGTTTTTGGGCAGGTCGTTAATGTCAACCACGGTCAAGAGGATTGATATGAAATAAATATAATTCTGGAGGACCAACTTGGCTATATCTATTAAGTTACTCCCGAAAACTGAAAACCCTAGAGTATATATAAGAATCTCTGAAATGTCTCACTAAAAAAATTCAGCCGGGACACTCTTAATAAACCCTAGTTTCTTCACTTAACCCGATTTCTCTTCGCGAATCAGGAGGGATTTCTTTCATCAACACGCGACATGGTAAGGAGATCCTGTTTCCTTGAAATGATTTTTTTGATTTAGGGAAGATTTTATAATCCGAGGCTTATTTTTTCACATACCAGTTTTTTTTCTTTGTGTATAACGTCGATCTAATCCGAAGCTTTTGTTTGGTTATTTTGGGGTTGTATATTCGAAACTCTGACTCTTTAAGTATCTGTTTTCAAATTAGTTTTAGAATAAAATAGTGCTCTCAGTGTAGATTTGCGATTGATATATATCTTGATGGAATGTTAATATGACAATGGATGAGGTAAGTTAATGGTTGCATGAGATTGGAACAGTCTATACTTTGGTCTAAAATTGATTGCGGTTTTTAGAATTATGCAACATGTCAATGGTTAAGTACCATGACAAACAAATAACTTTAACACCTTATGCTCTGTTGAGCCACAGTATGTGCATTTTCTATGACTATGGGTGTTTCGAAATGTAATATCATCTTGAATATCTAGGGAACAATGTTTCTGTTAGTTTTAGTTAGCTGTGAATGAATGTTCTGCAGCTAGTTTGACCTTGTTTTGTGTAATTTACTATTTTGGCAGGCTCCCAAAAGAGGGGTGAAGGCACCAGTGGCGGTGAAGAAGAAGACTGTAATTTTTATACTCTTGTGCACATTTTACCAAAGAAGCTATTACTATACTGTAGTTTTCCTTGCTGAAGGTGGAATTTTCATCTTGCAGGATAAGGTTGTGAATCCTTGTTTTGAAAAGCGTCCAAAACAGTTTGGCATTGGTGGTGCGTTGCCTCCAAAAAAGGATTTGCATAGGTTCGTGAAATGGCCAAAAGTTGTCCGCATTCAGCGTCAGAGGAGGATACTCAAGCAACGTTTGAAGGTTCCACCTGCTTTGAACCAGTTCACTAAAACCCTAGACAAAAACCTTGGTATATGCGTTGGTTTCGGATCTGTATTACTTTTATTATTATTGTCATTGTATGGCCATTTTTCTTACCGTGAACCAGTGGGTTTTCAGCTACAAACCTATTCAAACTGTTGCTCAAGTACCGTCCAGAGGATAAGGCTGCTAAGAAGGAAAGACTACTGAAAAGAGCACAGGCTGAATCAGAGGGAAAGACTGTCGAGGCAAAGAAGCCGATTGTTGTGAAATATGGGCTTAACCACATTACCTACCTCATTGAGCAGGTACACTTTTAGTCCCTATTATATGTTGGTTAAAATTGAAGCCTTAAATGTCTACTTTGAATGAAACATTATTTCTCAGCCTCGCTAGTAGATTGCTTGATCACATGGTAGGGGAAGAAATCAGGTAGCAACAACTCTTAGAATTTGCAGATGTTTTAGGGTTTTTTTATATCACTAATCTAGTCTGGTTGTTTTTCTTATATCATTGCTATGTCAATGATCTTGCTCGATTTATCTGATTAGTAAATTTGTCTAATTGGATAAAGGGAAGAGGTTGATGATGATTGAAAGTGATAATGCCTACATTGCTTGATCTACATGATATAAAAAGTCCATCTAACAATACTGAAACCTCTTCTTCTTTAATTGTTTTTCTTTGATTGTTCTGTGTTTGTACTATTGCTATGTCAACGATCTTGCTCGATTTATTTGATTAGTAAATTTGTCTAAAAGGAAGAGGCTGATGATGATTGAAAGTGATAATGCCTACATTGCTTGATCTACATGATATAAAAAGTCCATATAACAATACTGAAGCCTCTTCTTCTTTAATTGTTTTGTTTTGATTGTTTTACGTTTGTATCATTGTTATGTCAATGATCTTGCCCGATTTATCTGATTAGTAAATTTGTCTTTGGGGCTGATGATGATTGAAAGTAATAATGCCTACATTGCTTGATCTACATGATATAAAAAGTCCATATAACAATACTGAAGCCTCTTCTTCTTTAATTCCTTTTCTGTGTTTTCTTTTTTTTGGGTTTGGTATTGTCATATTTTGTTGCTTCTTGGAATCTGAATAGTTGAACTCTCTTTAAAATTTAAAATAGAGAAGTTCATGTATTTAGAAGCATAAATCAAATTGTGAACCAGTATTAAACAGCATGATGCATTTTACTTTGCACCATTGTTACCTGTCTTCTGGTATATTTTTATTTTGCATATCCTAATCTATTGCGATGGAACAAAAAAAATAAAAAAATTGTTCAAACTGGAGTCCGTAGCCTAATTCTTAGATTATCAAAAAAAAAAGAAGAAAAGAGAAGAGGGTCAAACTCCCCAGAGCCCACTAGGACGTTCAGACGGGTAGCTTTCAATAGAGCTTTATGGCACGAATAAGCATGTGTGGAGCAGCCATGTTCTGCTGCTTAGGCAGAGATCTGAACTGTGTGGGCCCCCATATAAAGTTTTTTCTTTTGCTGTTTTTCCTTTTGATAACAGATATGTTTTATTTTGGGTCCAAGTCTAATGAAGCTAGGAAACTGGGGAAATTGAATTGCTCTTGGCATGTTGCATCTTCCTGAAATGTTTTTTGGAAATTAAATAAATAGATTATCCCGTTATTGATTGTTATTAACGTCTGGTTTCTCTCTACTGTTTGGATATTTGGTTATTTCGTCATTGGATGTGCAAATTATCATTCTTATCCTACCCTCCATGTTACTTGTGTTAATATCTTTCTTATGTTCCTATACGTGCAGAACAAGGCCCAGTTGGTGGTTATTGCACATGACGTGGATCCCATCGAGCTTGTTGTCTGGTTACCTGCTTTGTGCCGAAAGATGGAAATCCCATATGCTATTGTGAAGGGCAAGGCTCGTCTTGGAGCGGTTGGTTTCTCTTCTACTCTCCAGAATTTAAAAGTTGATTTATTTTCAACTGAAGATTTTTTTCTCTCCAGTCATTGAATTTGAAAATGTTTAGCAGTTCAACTAATTCCAGTTAATCTTAAATAGATTGTCCATAAGAAAACTGCCAGCGCACTGTGCCTAACATCAGTTAAAAACGAGGACAAGATGGACTTTAGCAAGATTGTAGAGGCAATTAAGGTGAGGAAATTGTGACTTACCTTTTCCATCTATTTCGATTATAAAATTATTCCTATCTAAACTTGCATTACATATTTGCTTTGTCCAGGCTAACTTCAATGATAAGTTCGATGAACACCGAAAGAAGTGGGGTGGTGGTATTATGGGTTCCAAGTCACAAGCAAAGACCAAGGCTAAGGAAAGAGTCTTAGCAAAGGAAGCCGCACAAAGGTTGAATTAGATATTAGTTGAAGATAAAAGAGAGCATCTTGTGTGTAGTTGGAATTAACCGAAATTTGTAGCTACATACAATTAAGATATTAGTCATTTGCTTTTTGTAGTTTTGGTCTGGAGAGGCATTTTTTTGTTTCTGTTCTGATGCAAATTTTAACTGATTCTCAGATCCTATATATATGAAGTCGAATCTTTTGTTTCTGGTGTGATTACAGTTTTTAACCCTCTGTATTACACAAATTTTACAGTTAAAATTGTATGATTCACAAATACAGAGGGTTAACTGGAGAGGCATTTTTAGTTTCTGTTGTGACTCTACTTGGGTTGAAAGGGTTTGCAACTTCCCGTTGCATCGTTTTCTAAACTATGATCGACTTTTTTGGCCTTCCTTTGATTGGATAAATAAAATAATACTCTACTCCCCTTCTCCAGTGTATGTTGAGTTGCACAACTTAAAGCAGATATTGTTATTTCTGAATCTCTGATGTGTTGACTGTTGAGTTGCACGCCTAATTCGGCCCGAGTCAGAATCAGATGTAATGAGTCGGATGAGTTGGAAATATGCAATGAGTCGGATGAGTTGGACAACACAAATAATAATGGAAGTCTAGGTTAATACGAGTCAAACGACCCCCCTCGACTCCTCCCGATACATACTAGCTTTGCAAACCGTTTTAGGGGTATCGCATGTCTGGTCTCCCCCTCCAGACAAAATCCTAAATTAGGGTTCGTTTCCAAACTTTCTGCAGGAAACTTTTTGATTATCACATTGAGATTTTTTCTGTTGATCTAAATAGGTTCAGAAAGGATTTTAAGTTGAAGGTAAACAATTGGAGCTTGATTTTTTCGTATCTGAGAATCCATTCTTTGATTATTTCTCATAGTGCTGGTTTTACCAACTTCTTACACTTGGATTTGCAATATGCAGGACGATGTTTAAGAACACTTTTCAATCAGGATTTCTATCTATTCTTTACAGCCTTGGGTACTTCTAAAACTTTCTCTCATCGTCGTTTCTGTATTTGTGTCACAGTTTCTACATGTTTGTGACTATTCTGGTGTTGTTTTTCTTGTTTATAGGAGTAAACCTCTTCAGATTTGGGATAAAGAAGGTGAGTCACTCCTGCCAAACTTTATCTTTGATTTAATTTTTCCATGGAAATGATGCAGTGATTATTTGTTTCTCCCTGCATTAACAAACTACTATTGGTATCTACGAGATCGAAATTTTTATTAACGGCTTTGTATTGGACAATTTATTCTTTTGAAGATATTAATTAATGGTAATTAGCTGTGTGGAAGTAGGTGGATGCATCTTCGTATCCTTGGTGTTTAGAAACCAACTTCCTTTGTTCCCCTGGTTAGAAAATTTGATAACTAAGTTGATGTGGAGCAGTTATTATCTTTAGAAGCTTTTATTTATCATTTTGGTGTCTCTTCAGTATCAGCCAAGATATCCATGTTTACCTATTAGTTATGCTCAGAATGAAATTCTTTTCCGTTGGTGCTAAATTATTTCAATCGTGTGAAACTTTTTAGTTCTCCTGTCTCCTGTTCAAGTGTGAGCATACCATTTTGACTTTTTGATCAGTGTGATCTGAAAGCATATAATCTTCTTTACCTGTTTAAATTAGAGGCCCTGTCAACCATGATATGTGTGTTCCTCATGCTATATCATGGCTCATGCTTATAGATTTTTTACTATTGCATGCATGTGTGGAAGAACAGGTGTCAGTTGTTTATTCCTGTTCTTGTGCACCTCTGTTTACTGCATTGACAGATACACCATCACTTGACTGGCAGATTTAAGCTAAAGTCGCTACTCGCTACTGTTATATTCACTTTAAAGCTTACACTGTTGGAATCACAGCATTGCTGAACCCATTCTTTTGATTATACTTTTTGGTACCTTTGATGCGAGACAAACTGCTAAATAAGTTATGAACTATCTATAACTCTTATTTGTGATTACCTGCAGTTGTGAATGGTCAGATTAAAAGAATACAAGATGAGGACATCCAGTCGAATGTCCTTGAGATTGTTGGGTCGAATGTACAATCGACTTACATTACGTGCCCTGCAGATCCTGCTGCAACACTTGGTATAAAGCTTCCATTCTTGGTGATTATTGTGAAGAATTCCAAGAAATATTTCACATTTGAGATTCAAGTGCTGGATGACAAGAATGTCAGGAGACGCTTCAGAGCTTCTAATTTTCAAGTCTGTAAGTCTAATCATAGATCAATACTTCTACAGCCTTTCGGGTTCTATTATATCTATGTTGATTTTTTTCTTCGAGGGATATAATATTTTTATTACACCAGGGGTACCATTTTTTTCGCCTAGAGACATGATAAACTTTGTTTGGGTAAACAAGGGATATGACAGACCTTTTTAGGTGGACTGAAACTTACAGATATGATGACACTTAGAATTTGTGAGACTTTGGTTTGAGGGGTTTTAAGAGATCACAGATAAATTTTTATTGATATACCAAAAAGAAACTAAAAACTCACAGGATCTTATACGGTTAGACCCGGTATGTCAAATTAATGCTCTTTGAGCCTCTTCTTGTAGCTTCCCAGTTCATGCTCTACATTATCGTGGCACCATTTTTAGTAATCTTTGCAACCCTATATCATGATATTGCCCTGTTTTTACATTCAAACACAAATAGATAAATATCAGCTTCATAGTGGCCAGTAGAACTCCAGTCTGAAATTGAGATGTGGTTATAGGTAATATGTCTGGTGATCGTAATGTACTTCAGTTAACTGTGTACTTGGTTGGATTTTTTGAATTTGCTTGCAAAACAGTGCTTTTCTTTGCTCTAGCCATGCTACAAATGTAAAATGTAGCTTTCCAATTTCACACAACTCTTTTGTCCATCTTCTGTAGTACATAGGTCATGATTTAAAATAGTTGTGTTGTCCTAGACAGCATGATTTAAGATTTCATATGTATATATGCGTCTGTGTTGGATCTCTTGAACATACAGTCACTTGGGCAGTCCCTGTGATACTTATTAGTCAAATGAAGGTCTAAGCTTGGTAAATACGGTTCCTATTTTCGCTCACTCGTTAGTTATCGTAGTTATCGACTTATTTCAGTATTTCTTACTGAGTTTTCAATTATTTGAAGCCTAGTTCTTACAGCAGTGTAGTATGATAATTCGTTAGATCTTCTTAACGTCTAAAACAGGAGTCAGGAGAGAAAACCATCCTGTTTATAAACCTTCTCACAGTTCTTACATCTTACCAATTTTATATGGGCATTGGTTTTCTGAGTTTCAATTGTTACGACAGATGAGATTTTTGGTGGCCGACTCTCACATTTGTACGTGTTATTCGTACACAAGTTCGATAGTCATAGCTTTCCTCTATTTTGAGAGGATTTCTGAGACTTCACTTTCGAGCATGATTGTAAGAATGTAAACTACTTTCCGCGGAACATAAATTTGTCATCCATATGCACATGGATACTGTACAAGCTGAATGTTCTAAGTATGATTCCTGCCATATTGACTAAGCTGTGGCCCTCATGGTGTTCACGAACATTAACAAAACTTTGATGAATACTATCCCGAGAGAGAGAAAACTGAAACAAAATTAGAAAATAGATATTCTTACTTGCTAATGTTGAGACGTTGTCCTTTCTGACCTTTATAGTTTGTTTCCTTTTGTAGGCGTCAACCCGCGTTAAACCTTTTATCTGCACCATGCCGTTGAGGTTGGATGAGGGATGGAATCAGATCCAGTTGAATCTTGCCGATTTTACGAGAAGAGCTTATGGAACTAACTATGTCGAGACACTCCGAGTGCAAGTTCACGCTAATTGCCGTCTAAGAAGAATATATTTTTCCGACCGCCTTTATTCAGAGGAGGAGCTCCCACCAGAATTCAAGCTTTATCTTCCAACACAGGTAAAATATTATCGGTCACTTCTCGTTATTAACCATATCGTGTTTAATTCTGTCGATACACTCGATTAACGTGTGATTGTTGGGGCGGGGACCAATTTAGTTCGTAGACATTCCCGACTGTTTGTAAAGTTGGGCGAACAAGTAGTACTCTACCAATTGTGCATTTTGAGTTTGGCCACCTCTTTTTCATATTTTATATTTTAAATCTCGTAGTAATTTTTTCTTCTTCTCATTATGCTTTATCACAGAAGTCATAGAACCTCGAGGATAACTGCAAAAGGGGAATGCATTTACCAGAAGGGCTTCTTCGTTGGAAATGCAGGCTGAACCTGAGATTTCTTTTTCAGTTGCTGTCAGTTTGACTACTTGCCCCTGAACTGAACTTTTTCATTATCCATCTTTCTTTTTTTTATAGAAAGATACTTATATATATTAATAGAACTTGTTACCGGATGATCCTACGGGCCGTACATAGTATCGATAGTGTCACCACTTTCACCACCTTTGACCGCAAAATCCCAAACTTCATGATTCTGTGTTTCTTTAACTTTATGCCCTAACTGCATGAGCTATTCTTCAACTGTATCAGATTGTGCACTATCTGATACTTATACTTCCATATTCAATAATACATATTTCCATTACTGAAGTAGTCATAAAAATCCAAGGTGACCAAATCTACGTGGTACAAAAATCCCGTTCAAATGTTGATCCATCAAAACTCCATCTTAAACAAACTTGATACAAAACCCCTAAAGTTTTAAAATTTAATATAAAAATCCCAAATTTCAAAATTGGTTTCATCAAATTTTATGATGAAACTAAAATGTTTCATCAAATTCTTTTGGATTTTTGTGTTACTTTTGTTTTTTTGGGGTTTTTGTGTTATTTTTGTTTTTGATGGGTTTTTTGTGGATGGATAGTGACTCCTCTGGGGTTATAACTCGCGGACCGTTTCCATTATTCGATCCTTTTAGTAATACATATTTCCATTATTAAAATTTGATACAAAACCTCCAAATTTTTAAAATTTGATATAAAAACCCCAAATTTCAAAATTGGTTTCATCAAATTTTATGATGAAACCAAAATGTTTCATCAAATTCTTTTGGATTTTTGTGTTACTTTTGTTTTTTTTTTTGGTTTTTGTGTTATTTTTGTTGTGATGGGTTTTTTGTGGATGGATAGTGACACCTTTGGGGTTATAACTCGCGGACCGTTTCCATTATTCGATCCTTTCAATAATATATATTTCCATTATTCGATCCTTTGCAACTGCACTGGAAAAATGAAATCTTTCAATACTCCGTTTCAAATACTTCGAACCCGTTGAAGACAAATAGATCTAATGATTTTAGATTCCCCATCACTCATCAACTTCGGTATATAACGAACAATTTCAACCTTCTCGAGTTGTACCTAAGTACTTCAAACAAATACTTAATATCTTCAACCTCCAACTCCTAAAAGTCAGAAATTATACCCTAGAGAATGCATATGACAAAAGCATTCAAACACTCGAAGAACTTCCACATATCATTGATTAAGATTTTTGATTGTGATTGTAGTAAATAGGATTCGTTTCAGACTTGTGAAGGAAATGGAATTTTTAGATTAAAAAAAAAAATATATATATATACAAAAAATATTAACAATGGGCGAGAGGTACTGGGACTAAGGATTTGGCCGAATTCACTACACAGGGTTCATTCATATATTCTTTGACAATTTAAAACTCAATAAAATTAACATGGACTCTGATTTTGCCAAGATAGATTCTCAAAACATCGATTGTAAGTCCTAAGCATGATGTATCAAAACACCTAAGCTAAGCATACATCATCAAATTAAATAACAACCAATTAATTCAAATCATATTTCAATTTTAAATTAATGCAAAAGTCATAAGAAAGAATAAAATAAATTTACCCGTGTATGAAATTCACCCTCCTCCGTCGTCCCAGTGTTGGGTTTAGCTCATTATGATAAAAACACGCTCAAAATATTTATTTATTGCTCAAATGGTGTTTACAATGAAGAGAAGAAGAGAAAATGGTGTAAACAGCTAATGTGCGACCCACATGAAGCGTCACAAAAGAACGATAAAAGAGAAGTGCTATTGTCGCTGTGGTTCTAAGACCCACACTTACGACCCACGCCTGTGAGTCTGTTTCACTGTTGATAAACGACTGTCCCTGCGAGTCTGTTCTTCGTGTTCTTGGTGTTCTTCATCATCAGCAGGAGCAGAAACAGAGTTTCACCAACTCTTGATTTCTCGCTCCTGAGCTCTCCTCAGCGCCCCAGACTCACGACACCCTTCCTTGTACCCGGAGAAACTTATTTATACTCAACAGGGCCCTCGAATCTCTCCATAACTTCAAAATATTTCCCATGACTCGGCAGTAAAGAGAAAATATTCTCGGATTGTTTTCTTTCCTTTCTTTCCTACTCACGCTGTCAACCAGTGTTTACACGCTCCAAACATGCTCCCAGATCATCAAGGAATGTGTCAAGACGTTGCAAACGCATGCCATCTTCCATACAACATCGACACAATCCCGAGTATCTTTTCTCAACCACGTATTCCCTGATTTATTTAAACCGAGAATCAATCCCAACTGGATCGATTCCAACAACCAAAATAGCTTCCCATATCCATATCACGTCTACCCAACAAGAATCAGAGGTTTAGTCTACCTCTAACCCCTCCAAATATCCGATTAAAATATGCCAGGGAAGAATTTTTTTTCCCGCCAAAACTGAAATTTGAATTTGAGAAGAAGGACACCCCTTATCCAGTGGTCGCCCCTTATCCTCTCATGGAGTCCGAATAACACATGTCCCTTGGGGTGTCTTTAGTAATTTTTCTGGGGTGCTTCCGGTGCATTTCTGCGGTGCCTTTAGTACTTTGTCCTGGGGTGTAAAACACTACTTATCGAGCCCATTTCGCCGCAAGGACTTATTTCTCTAAAATTTCCTACAAATACATAAAGTAACACAATAAATACAAAATCGAGCACTAACCATACATACAAATGAGACATATTAGACACATAAATGCGTCTATCAATCATCACTCTGCATTTTTCAATGTTCACGTCTAAACCTGAAACTTCTTTCCTTGTTATCCAATGTTTTTTCTTACTGTTAATACCATAATTCTCGTTGGGTTCTACTCGTCCTAGTGTACCAAGATGACCTCACTTTTCTTAGAATAGTATGAGAGAGAGTTGTCTTTCCATTGTACCTTGTCCTTTCTTATATAGACTTTCCAAAAGCCCCTCCTTTTTATGAAATCTTGCCATGTGTCCTAAACCTCCTTAATTACTACTAATTTCATCCCTTCTCTAATATAACCTCCTTCTTCCTTGTTAATTCCTTCATTATCCCTTCCACCTCATGGATACTTCATTGGTGGACTTGGGACCTAGTCCCCATGTTCCATGTGTAGCCTTTCCCTTCTTCGGGGTACCCTAGCCCGGTCAAAGGGAGTTATTTTCATGTATCAATATTAGTCCCTTGACTATGAGGTTAGTCGCAAGATACCTTATAGTCATACTTATATGGTCAAGTAAACATACACATTTCCTTGCACCTGGAGAAGATCGCCGGTTATCGCCTCGTGAACGGTCTCTCTCTCCTATCTTCATATATATATAAATGTACAACTGGTATCTTCTCATCTTGTTCCTTGATTTCTTCTTCCCTTTCCTTGTAAGCTACTCGGCTCGCATGGCTGACTATCTCCACGGGTATGTGTTAGTTTTAGCACCTATTCCTGGATTAACCTCTGTAATGTTCAAGCATGATGAATTGAAGCGTCTACTGCTTGTGAAGACTGAAGCAGACGCGCTACGGGAGCGGAGAATTACTAATAGATACGACGCGAATACTAATTTTAGGGAGGTGTCTGAAGCTTATCAAACCGATATAGACACGGAACTATCGGGTCGTGTGTCACCGGAGACTCAACGCGCGCTTAATGATGCCTCTTCCGCACATGGCGCGGCCAATCAGTTATATGCAGACTCTCTGGCGATGGTGGCTACAATAGACAGGGCCATTTCAGATTGTCAACCTAGTAATGCGGCCACTCCTCGGTCACACTTTGGTCTTAACATAGACCACTTTGCTTGTTCCTCATCCTTATATTGATGACGAACTATCCCGTCTGCTAGTTCTGAGGGAGGAAGCGGGAATGTTATGGAAACTTCGTTCATTCCATCGGGATAAAGCGCGTAGGGAATATGATGAACATGAGGACACCCTTTCACTTGCCCAAGGGGCTGGGGCCGAAGACATGGTTATTCAGGCTATCATGAAGCGAGTTCATGAGGCTGATCAAGATTTGCGCTTGGCTGGCACACAAGTCAGTGACAGTCGCTTGATGGTAGAAGCTCTGGATGTAGATATTGCTCGCTGTCGTTCATTATTGGCAGACTAGATTACGCATTTCTTACTTCTTTTTGCTTTTCTCCCCTTTTTTTTTGTATTTCTCTAGAATGTTAGGGTTTTTAAATTGTGGGAGGATCCGATTTTCCGGTTCTCCTTTAATGCTGTCCATGTGTCAGCCATGGCTCTTGCGGTCGCTGTAACTGTTAGCTCTCTATAAATGTGCAACATTGGCTTCTTTAAGCTTCGACTTATCTGTTTATTTCTTTTATTATATGCTCTTTTTTTTTTCTTTTTTTTTTTTGCTCTAGATGG